>NW_013665920.1:120703-137564 GCF_000517525.1 Limulus polyphemus
CCACCCACCGCCAACTCTAGGGCTACTCTTTTACAAACGAATAGTGGGATTGACTGTCACGTTATAACGCCCCCACGGCTGAAAGGGCGAGCATGTTTGATGGGACGGGAATTCGAACCCGCGATTCACAGATTGCGAGTCGGAGGCCATAACCACCTCGCCATATCAAGCCCGTCAACTTCGTCCTCTGCAAGAATGTCCACCACAACTGTAAGTTCACACAGGTGTTCTTAAATTAGTCAGTCTTCTTGTAAGGAAAGTAGGTCTCAAAGTAAACGATTGATGTGAAAAGGAGTCATGACTCTGATAGATAGATAAATAAAAAATTAGTAAATGTTACAGAAGTCCACAGTCGCCACATGGGGTTGAAAATGATGAAAGAAAAGGGCACTACAAAAATCCTTGTAAGAAAACCTTTCCCAATTATAGAAGTGCTATTACTCGCAGATTTCAACAAATACTTTTTAGGTTATTATAACACTGTTGTGTTTTTGTATGTTATGGTTTCACATGCTAACTCAAGTAGTTCATATTTCAGTCAGTGTTAACAAACAGCATAAAATGGTAATAATATGAAACATTCATATTCCAAATTGTATTCAGGACATCCCGTTTAATTTTGCATTTGTGTTTATGACAAAGCTACTAAAGCTGTCTGCTCCCCTCTATAATTTTGGACTACTGATCAGAGGGAAAGTAGCCAGTCACCAAAACCCTACCATTCACCATACACACTGAGGGATCGACTGTTACTCATATAACACACCAACGGCTTAAAGTGCGAAAAAATTTTTGTGGTATTGGACGGATTCGAATCCGGCTCGCGAACTCCGAAATATAGAGCTATTTTTACTTCTCCGGAAAATTTACATGCGAGGAAAAAGTAATTTGTAAATGGTTGAAAATCCAATCTTCCCGTTTTATCGAGAAACAGTGTTATAATGTAAAACGTAAGATTAGTTTAACTTACAATGATTTTATGTATCAACTTTGTCAGAAGAATTCTCTTGTTGTACTCTCGACAGGTAAATAGAACTAAACTATTATTTCTGTCAATATTTGAGAAGTTAATAAAAGATAATGAGGTCTAGTAGTCAACTCAGTAACTAAACGAGTGTAATTCAATTGAGAATGTCTATTGATATTTTACATTCAAGAGAAGTTCGGTATGAAAAAAATTTTAAGTCAACGGCAAATACAGAATCACTGTCTCTTGTTTAGACTGATGGCTATCGTAGTTTTATTTTAAAGACAGCAAGCCAAAGAATGAGAAAATCGCTACAGTAATAAAGACTGACGCTTTTAGTTTGATAGATGTGGATGAAAAGTCTATTAGAAGACAAGAACAAAGTGAACTTCCTGTTATGTTCTATGTAAGTAAAGAATTACTTGGAGACATTATATTCCATCATATGTTCTAGTCAATTCAGATACGTCTACAAGTTTGGTCCTGTAATTTATCACAATGTATGTTAACTACAACTGAAGGCTTTCACCCGATTGAGATATGATGTCTTTAGGTTATTTCTTCACCAGCAATGTTTAGTACTTAAACTACGATGCAAAATTCTGTCATCTATAATACGTCCAGCAAGTTTTCAAATCTCTATAGATTAGGTTTTAGTTTCGTCCAATATCTTCCTCCTTCAAACTGCTTCTGGTGACATCTCTTTATATGATCATATTTGTTCATTTTAATCTATTTTGGAAATGTTTCATAACTATTATTGCGAAGTATCTATCAACTTTGTAATCACTTTTAGATTATCTGTACTTATGTAGAATAAAATTTAACTTAATTAGTTTTACTCAAAGTAATTTAATTATGATATCACATGCATCCCTCATGAGAGACAGAAATCCTAATTTACTGTAAATTAAGTGTATGTAATATCACATAGCTAGTGTTAACAAGGATGCTGCGTGTTCTTGTGACGATGCCTTAGATACTGCTCTGTTATAATTATGTTGAATTATTTTGAAAACGTATTATACAAGAAAAATCTGCTATTTATATTTGTTAGAAATAATGAACAAAGATTTAAATAAACCCATAAAACCTGAATCAAAGTGTTTCTAGATTCTCAAAAGGACTTTAATGAATTGTATGTTTTTTTCCTTTTTACCATTACTACTTTGTGAGTAAATTTAACTGATATTTGAGGATACATAAATATATTTTAATGAATTGTATATGTTTTTTGTTGTTATTTTTTTGTCTAAAATCGTTACTATTTTGTAAGTAAAGTTAACTGATATTTTTGGATTCGTGGTTTTATTATGTCCGCAAGAATTGTTTTAGGGATGTAGCTTTCATTCCTGGTTTGTCATACTGTAAGAAAATAACAGAAAAATAAATTGTTAAACGAATTAAGTTCATATACATATCTTTGATTCTCTGGCAGAATTTGAAACTCATTTTCCTAGAAGTGATGCGAATTATGGTCCACGTAAACATGGGTGTATGTTGACTAGCTCGAGGAACCCTCCTTATGTGCATTTCAAAATGGAATGCATAAACTAAACTATCTTATAAATACTTGAATAAATGATAACAGAATAATAAATTGACACGTCTAAATGAAAAAACAAATTCTACTTTATTTTGTGCGACGTTTTCGAGCATACGCCCTTCATCAGGCAGTAAATACCGTGTTACAATGGAATTAGGCTCAGAAATAATCGTTAAAAGGTAAGATAATACAAATGTTCTAATTACACACGTTCGTCACGGTGACGAAAATACTGATAAAAAGCATTGTTGAAATTATTACGTAAATATTATTAAACATTTCCAAGAATATGGAAAAAAATAATTAGAACAACTAAAATTGAATTTAGAAATATAAACACAGGAAATTAATAAACATAAATTTTTAAAATAAAAAATACTTATATAAAAGAGAAGACTTTCGCATAGGTAAGGCTGAAGAGGGGAATTTAACCAGGAGTAAAAGGTAAGGTAAACGCGTCTAAAGAAATAGTTTAAGGGAATGAAATTAGAGAAAATGTGAAGGGGAGTTTTATAATTATTTGAAAGTAAATCTTTCGTTTATACCATAAGGGGATTTGAGTGTTTAGTTGGAAGATAAGATGGTGTTCAAGGCTTTCTCGTGTTAATGTGTTGATTGGTGCATTTCTCATAACTGACTGTCATGTCGGAGGTACCATTGTAGTCATTAATCATAGAGTTTTGATAACAGTTGTTCATACACACCGCCAGTTGTAAAACGTAAATATTGTAGAAATTTTCCTCGAATTGACCTTAATTCACGGTTAAAAATGGATGCCAAATAAAAATGTGGATAGACATTGTAAGAACGAGGTCAAGCATAATGGAGATAGTTCTGGATGAACCTAAACGAGTCTGATATATGTTTTATGATTACATGTATACACTGAAGAAAATAGTGATACTACTATTACTACGTGTTTTTGGCATTTCTTTCTTTTTAGATAAGTTTGTTTTGAATTTCGCGCAAAGCTACACGAGGCTTATCTGCGCTAGCCATCCCTAATTTAGCAGTGTAAGACTAGAGGCAAAAAAGCTAGTCATCATCTCCTACCGCCAACTCTTGGGCTACTCTTTTATCAACTCGCTCAATGTTCTCATAACTGACTGTCATGTCGGAGGTACCATTGTAGTCAGGGGAATTGAAGTGTATAGGAACTGAAAGGTCAACAGATCTAAGATGTTCCATTGTAACTGCCTGGCTGAGGGCGTCTGCTCGAAAACGTCGCACAAAATAAACTAGAAAAAGTTTTCACTTAGACGTTTCAATTTATTCTTTATCATCAGTTATCCAAGTTTTTCTTCTTAAAGCTTGCAGAATAACACTCATTCAATTATCTTATAAATATGTCACCTTGAAACAAAAATCGTTGCTTATATTCACAGTAAATAGCTTCAATTCTATAAACTATTTCAATTATAATTGAGATAAAGACGTGACCATTAAAGGTTGTAGTTTATATGGCTACTTACTGCATGATGATTTCCATGCTACTAGTAGAAACTGAAAAGTGATGTTTCTTGTTTACAACAGAAATAGAGAAGTTACAAGGTCTTCAGACGTATTAATTGTGTATTAAGTAGTCAGATGCAACACTTAAATAGATTGGCAAGTGTACATTTATAGAAGAGATCTCCCCACTTCCCAAAACTACATCCGCCAAGTGGTAGCACTGCGCATGCTCATAATTTCGCTTGTATACGTTATGCGGAAATGCGAGTTGCTACGTGTAGTTACTGAAATTACAACAAATGCGAGAAGCAAATTTCAAATGGAATATCATAAAATATTCCCACAGGGGAGAACACTCAAGGGTAGTATTACATATATAAGTTAAAAGGGATTACCACGTATTACATTATAGCATTTTGATATCGAACGAGTAACATGACGCATTCTGAACCCTGATTTGTTGTTATAACTGACATTTGGAAAACTTACTAGATGTTTCCGCATGTAATTCAAGCAATATCCAAGTTTACCGCCATCTCTTCCACTAGTGGATAGTACTAAAGTAGCCCGAATACAGGCCTTTTCGTTTGTATATATTTTAGTTAAATTTTCTTATAGGTTTTGTACTTTACACAGACTCTGAACCGATACCAAAATTTGATAATCTAAGGAGTATATTTGTTTCCTCGGTCATGGGATTTTTTTTACTGAAATTTGACATTTTTCAGAGGGTTTTTGTTCCATTTCACGGAGGTGCTAATCCCGTGAAAATCTATCTAGTTTTTCTGCTAGGTTGAGCTTTCGGATTCACATATTTTGGCATGGATTGTTTACTCCCATCGTTAGATAACAAATTCCGTACCATGACCAGATGGGAACTGCAGGCTGAGATATATCAGAACTCATCAACTATAAGCTAGGTCTATAATAAGGGATTTTTTAAAGAAGTTTTGTATGTGTTTGGATCGAGAAGAAAGATATATGTATAATTAATTTAAGTATTTTCAAAAATAATTATTTACAAAGAGTGTTATAATCTATCTCAATACTTCCCTCAAATGGTTCGTGTTCAAATGACATGATATGAATGCTTAGATTTGGATTTCTCCAATTTATCCTGTAAGCTCTTCCCATCAGCTGTGTTGTCTTATGTGTGTTAATTTTTTTGATAAAGATAATGTCAGTTACAAACTCAAAATTAAGATATGCATATTTTGTTTTAGCATTTAAGATGATGACCTCATATTTTTAATGTTTCCTAATTTCTTCTTTATGAGTTGCACTATGACCCTTGATCTCAGATGGGTTCAAACTCAAGCTGCACATAAGCTGATGAAATGCGGGTGTAGCCCGCAATCTCATCCGTATTTCTTAAGAGCTAATTTTTTTAGAAATTATATTTCATTATATGTTATATATATGTACATAATTGTGAATGAACACAATAATAAAGGTGTTTATACACCAATATTCTCGATATATGCATATGTATTTATTATGCGTGTGTGTGTTTACAGAATCTCAGAAGTCACAAGACGAATTTACACACACACACACATTTGTTCATGGCCCAGGCATGGCCAGGTGGTTAGGGCGCTCGACTCACAATCTGCGGGTCGCGGGTTCGAATCCCCATCACACCAAACATGCTCGCCCTTTCATCCGTGGGGGCGTTATTATGTGACGGTCAATCCCACTATTCGTTGGTAAAAGAGTAATCCAAGAGTTGGCGGTGGGTGGTGATGACTAGCTGCCTTCCCTCTAGTCTTATACTGCTAAATTAGGGACGGCTAGCGCAGATAGTCCTCCTGTAGCTTTGCGCGAAATTCATAACGAACAAATTGTTCATTTATATCTTTTTCCCACAAATACTTCTCCTGTTTTGTACTCGGCGTTCATGTAATGGCACAAAAGCTCGAGTCAGTCGTTTGTCTAACTGTTCAAGAACTAGAAGACTTACATTATTAGCTGGGGCAAACTTATTAAAATTAATTAATTTTAAAATACAATAGCTAAAGAAATTTAAAACATAACGACCCGATATTTCAACTTTAATAATGACTTTCGTTGACATACATTAAGGTGTAACTTTTTATTTCATTTTAACACTTCCATTATTTTTGTCCTCCCCTCCTTTAGTGGCACAGTGGTATATCTGCGGACTTAAACACTAGAAACCGGATTTCGATACCCATGGTAGGCAGAGCACAAATAGCCCATTGTGCAGCCTCGTCCTTAACTATAAACAAACAAACCATTACTTTTTAAGAGCCGATGTGTGTTTGTGTTGTTTTTTTTAATAGCAAAGCCACATCGGGCTATCTGCTATGTCCACCGAGGAGAATCAAATCCCTGATTTTAGGGTTGTAAATCCAAAGACTTACTGCTGTCCCACCGAGGGACTTTAAGACTCGGAAACGGATTGCTAGGGATCGTGGGAAATGGTTTAACCAAGTTAGGTGGCCTTAAGGGGAATGTATTGACCATTTCACGTAATGTTATATGCCCCCTCACACACACCTTGATGACTCATCGGTAAGATTGAGGGCATATAACGCTAAAGATTGGAGTTTGATACCTGTAATGGGCTCGTAACGACATATGCCTTCCAATACACACACACCTTGATGACTCATCAGTAAGCTTGAAAGCTTATAACGCTAAACATTAGAGCTCGATACCTTCAGTAGGCACGTAACGACATATAATGATTTCTTAATGAGAGAACCATTTCAATCCCTCAGGTACTCTTTACTTTGGCGTTGATGTAATTATGCAGTGACTTCTGTGGCACCGTGAACAGTGTACAGTTTGTGATAAATAACTATATTTTAATATATAACTCTATCAACTGTCTCTTTTGAAAAACTCGTGTTTGTGATTGGCGAACTTTCAGTTTCAGCTTCTCCTTCAAATGTTGATTGGGTTTTTAAATTTCTTAACCTTGCCTTACTTGGTGCAGGCTTGTGCTACTCTTTTACCAACGAATAGTGGGATTGACAGTCACATTATAACGCCCCAACAGCTGAAAGGGCGAGCTTATTTAGTGGGGCAGGGATTCGAACCCGCAACCAGTAGATTGCGAGTCGAGCACCCTAACCATCTGGCCATGCCAGGCCTCTTCGGTGGGTCAGCGGTGAGTTTGACTAATTATACACTAAAATCCGGGAATTCGAATTTTCATGTTGGACAAAATGCTGATAACCCATTGTGTAGCTTTACGTTGAAATAACAAATCTAATTGTAATGAAGTTCGTTCAGTCTTTATTAAAAAAACAACACTTAAGTGCACTGTGTTAAAATACTTAATCTAATATGTTCTTTCCTCGAATTCCACATTTTAGTTAGTCTTGTTTTTATGATTTTTAGATAAAAGCCAGAACATGATTCTTAGTATGACTATAAACTATAGAATGGGCAGAAGATGTTTTCGTCTCATTCTCTATTCTGAAGACATCTAATATTTTGGATAATATTAACCTAGAGACTATTTAGCAAAGAAAATTGGCAAAATATATTGTATAGTGACGAGTAATCGCAGTTTTTGCCATATTATCATCAAGAACATTTCATAAGGAAAATATTTGTAGATTTGTTCCTTGACGCCTGTTGAATAATACTAAGTATATATATATATAAGTATGATAATAATTAAAAGCCCATTATTATAGCTTATATTTTTGTTGTTTTAGTTTTAACTACAGAACTCATAAGGTTTTACGTTTAAATGAGACAGGTGGAGGTTTTAATCTTTACTTGCGCTCTGTATTTATGGGTACGTGTATTCCATTCAATTTGAAGAACAAGCCAGTACTTGCTGCTAAGTGCTAGCAGCTATTTAAGAAATGTAGTTAACGTGGTAAAATCTGAAAAATTTAAACTGACTGTTCACAATAATAGCATATCAACATTTCAATCTGCTCTTGATTTTACTATAGAGTTAGGCTATACTAAAGCTATGTTATAAGAAAGTATGCCATATTATTAGGTTTATGTTATTTTTGCAGTTTCTGCAACACTTCATGTTAATATGCTTATGTGGAAACATAATTATGTTTACATAAAAATGTTTCCTTACCAGAGTTATACTGTTATAACAAGTTAGAAATTACAGTCCACCCTGATAGTACGTCTCAGTTCCGTGTTTCTAAGCACTACTATTAAAAGTAAGTTTCTACCTTGATTTTCTTGATATCATTTCTAGTTATAAGTTTCAGTTCTGTGAAAGTAGATGAAAGTTAGATTCAACTGTCGCGTTATATTTTGTAAAATGTGTTCACAAGTAGCCACACCCAGTAAAGTTAAAATAAACGGATCAATAAACGGAATTACGTCAATTTTTAACCTACTTTTAATAAGACTTGGCGTGTGATGCACGAGGTGAAGTATATATACAGTTTTCCTGTCGCTTAGCAACTGTCTTTGTATGTATCAAAAACACACAAAAATGTGACGTGAATGTTCAGACTTTCATTCTGTTAGTTATCACTTCAGTATCTGTAAATTTTACTTACTATCTACTGATATCTGCTGTTATCTGTATTATGTTAACAATGGCCCTGGCACAATAAATTTGGATTAACTCTAACTCTGAACATCATTTGAATTAACCCTAACTCTGAATATCATTTGAATTAGCTCTAACTGAATATCTTTTGCGTTTCGGAGATAATAGAGCCCAATAATAGATTTCAAAATAGCACCAGAAATGTCCTTGGTTAGCAAAAATATTATTAAAATAATTACAACCATTTAATAAGGTCAGGCTTGTTTTACCTAAAGGAGCCTGATGTAACTGTATTTTTATTGATAAGAAGTTTGACATACCACCACACCAAAGCGATACATTTAGTTTTCGTGTGACTTTTTCATGGGTAATGTAAGTAAAGAGAGGTTTCACTACAAAACAGGAAATTTGTTATTTGATATGTGAATGGAAAGTCCTGTTTTTGCTGTTAGTTCTTTATTTCTCTTTCATCGCTAAAAAAATACTCAATGTGAAAATAAACTAAGAGCGGCAGTCAGTTTTTATTATCGCTATAGAAGCAAAGATGTGCGCCCGTGCAATTTTAGAAACCGACAATGAGCAATTTAAATTTTTTTAAGCATGGAACACCAGCTCAAAATGAAGAAGAAAGATGTAATGATTTCCTTTTATCAAAGGCATTTTATTTGTCTTGAATATGTAGAAAATAGTGTATTCAAGAATATATGTCCAAGTCCAAGGAACAAAGACATTCTTGTATATATATATAGAATATTTATTATCATTAGCTTCCCTTAATAACAACCCTACCCCCCTCTCCAGTGGGCAACGGTAAGTCTGAAGACTTATCATACTAACAAGCGAATTTCTATGCCCGAGATGGACACAACACAGATAGACCATTGTGTAACTACAAACAAACCCTTAATAACATGGAAATGGAAATCTCAAACGTCACAAACTGTTGGTTTACGTAAGCTAAGTATTGGCTGCTGTTATATGCCAGTAATTGTACATTACATAAATTATATTTAATATTATTTTTTGTAGTAGATACCATAGAAGTAAAAAAACTTACAATGTGAATGTTATATCCTTAAAATAATAATAATGATAAATCTGTAGGCTTAAGCAAATAATGATTTTGATTTCAACGTCGATAATAATAACACTTGTTTTCCATACAGACTTCATAAGCACTGGAAATAAACGAAGCTAACAGTAACATTTTATCTCTGATTACACTGAATGTGCGGTATAACACTACAACTGTAGGTTATAGTAACTGTTCTCATATTCTGCCTTTTGGGGCTTCAGATAATCAGGTTATACATGGAAATAAACGAAGCTAACAGTGACATTTTATCTCTGATTACACTGAATGTGCGGTATAACACTACAACTGTAGGTTATAGTAACTGTTCTCATATTCTGCCTTTTGGGGCTTCAGATAATCAGGTTATACATGGAAATAAACGAAGCTAACAGTGATATTTTGTGTCTGAATGTGCGGTAAAACACCACAACTACAAGCTAAGTAGGTTATAGTAACTATTCTCATATTCTGCCTCTTAGGGCTTCAGGTAATCAGGTTATACATGGAAGTAAACGAATTCATTTATCACCGCTGACCTATTACTATTTCCTTTATTCAAGTACCGTAACTACGTACCTGGGTCGGCTGTATACTATATTTTTTCTCTCGTTTTTCTCTATCTCCAGTTTAATTCTTAATTCCTTTTTCCTCTTTGAATAAAATAATTATAAATATTCTGAACAGCAATATAAGGAACGAAGTTTCATAGGGGTTCTTTTTTATGAAACTATTTATAAAGCTATCAAGAAATACACTGGTAAAATGAAAAAAGGCAACTCGAGTATCGTAACCCAGATTTTTTTAGGCTTATGTTCACTTGTACCATAAAGATTACACAGCGATATTTTCACTTCCAATACGACTAATGTATCTGTCGAAGAATCATGCCTATACAGTTTTCCATCGACGCTGCTGAATGGCAGTAATCTTTTTCCATTCCGTTTTTCTTATCCCTGTCCGGTCCGAGTCCACAAGATAAAGACAACATTATTATGGCACGTGCAGTACCAAGGTGGCTGCCTATAATTGATTTGTGCATCGTAATAACCACAGGAAAGAAGATCACTTCTGGCTCTTTGCAGAAGGATGTTAAATCTTCTGCAATAAGAATGGAGTTGTTGATGTTGATGGAAGGGTTTGTTTCAGAAACAATTACGAATTTTCTGCAAATCAATTTCGAAACTTTTAAATATATATATAATTTACAAGCATAATATTCGGATATTATCTACAATTTAAAAATTTGACACTTTGTATTTTTAAATGTTATTATTTTATTGGGCTACCTTTTAAAAACATTTATTTAGTTTCTACTTCATAAATATTCAAAATGCTGAATAATTAATTATTAGTCATGAAATCAGGCCAATTCAATTAGAATAAAAACATTTTACTAATATTAATGGAGTGCAATGATATTGTATTATATATGTATGTATATATATATATATATATATAAAGGGATTATTTTAAAGAACATACTCACTCTTATAGATATATACATAAGGAGAGAATGGGAAGGAAGGTAAAATATAAAATGGAGTTTGGTCTTTATTGCACGATGTAACATTGTGGTTAACTATTTCAAATCCATCATAAAAAATGGAGGATCTTAACCTGCTATAAAATGATAAAGGATAAGAAAAAGGATAAAGCTGTTTATCACGAAGGTCGTTACAAACCACAGGTGTACGTAAGTGTTTAAACTCTATAAATGGTCTTTACTATTTTCCATATTCATATGCGAAAAATATTTACACAGAGAGAGAGAACTTTGCATGCGAAAGAAACATTAGCTAACCCTCGTTTCGGAATACATCTGAGCGAATCATTCGTCATGTGCGATACGAGAACCTTATTTCAACGGAATTTTAAGGTTTACATTTTCAGTAGTAATCGATGCATTTATTTCGGTTCGAAATAGAAACTGCAGCCTTTGACTTAAAGGGATGGCATTGGTTATAAGAAAAAGGGGATTATTATGATATTAGTAAAATAATAGTGTACTAAGTTTTAATTCTTGGTTAGCTTGCCCGAACTCTAAATCCGAAAATTCATGGTTCACAATCCGTTACCACATTTGATTCTGTGAGTGCGCTATAAGAGTAACAGCCAAATTATACTATTTGATCAGACAAGAACAGATAAAGAGTTGACGGTGGACACTTTTGACTCGTTGCTTTCCCTATAGTCTATTATTTCAAAATTAGAGCCGGCTATGCCCAGAAACCTCTTATCAAGTTTGCTGAATACTCTCAAACAGAATAAATAAAATCTTGTTTATTGTGTTAGCAGTTCTAATATTTCTTTGATTACAAAGTGTGTGGTTTTATGTTTTTATACATGTAAACTAGCGACCCCGTGGGCCTATGGCCCACATCTACAAGGTCGCTATAATGTAAATTTAATGCTTGAACTATTTTTTTTCACTTTTTCAGTGTAATGATCATTGCCTCTAGGCAAGGGGTGGGATGAAATATTTTACCTTTTTTGCAAACCTCGGGATTGAGATGATTCGTTTGCTATCAACGGTTTAGAAGAAGTTACGTGACACACATACACTGAATCTTATTATATAGATGTTTTTGATCAATCAGTGTCTGAAATTCGAGCTAAGAAGAATAAGATAAGAATTTCCTTTTCTTAATATCTTTCAAAAGCATTACATCTGATAACAGCTATGATTCAATAGCGAGAATTCTTCATCAGCTTGAGTACTTTTGATTTTTTGGAATTGTCTTCCCTGGTTTTGAATTTATAATTCCTGAAACATTCACTTTATAATCATACAAAGTTTCAAATAACAGTTCTTCTTGAATATATAACATAAGAAGTGGTACTGTATTCAAATGCTAATTTTCTTATTATGTTCTAGCTCATTAACAAAGTAATTCCTTTATAAGTTTTGTTATTCTATGGTCCTTAAAATTCATGCCTGTGAAACTTAAAGAACTAAAATAAATAAATAAACGTTCTGTTTGTTAATTAAAGTAATTCAAAAACATGATAATAACTGTCCTTTAAGGTAATAAAGTTTGCAGTAAATTAGCGAAACCATTAATCTAAAAACAAAATTTAACAAAAGAAATCAAAAAATGGCAAGGGAAAGGAAAAGAAATGTAACTGCTGCTTTGTTATATACTGGTAGTTATTAGAAGTACTATTCACATTGTTATATACTGGTAGCTATTAGAAGTACTATTCACATTGTTATATACTGGTAGCTATTAGAAGTACTATTCACATTGTTATATACTGGTAGTTATTAGAAGTATTATTCACATATCAATTCCACATTTTACACCTTTACTGTGTAATACAAATGAAAACTACATATATTCGTAAATAATTAATTTCGTTCCATTTTTTTAACCGAGATTGTAGAAGAGCAGTAAGATTTCATTGCGTAAAAAGTAGTTTATGAAGTTATTTGAAACTTGCTAATGTTTCTTGTTTGTTATTACACACATTCAAAAGTATGTATTTTATTTGTACAGGTCGGATTCTTCAAGCGTTCGAAATAGAAATTGTTTGATTGTTAAAGATAAATGTTATTGATAGACATTCCGGAAGGTATACAAAAACAGAGGTTATCATGTAAATGTGATTGAGAGACTGTCCTAAAGGTTTACAAAACAGGGCTTATCATAAAACCTTAGAAGGTTCAAGAGCTGAAAAATCAAAATTAATTATTTAAATTTTTATCACTTTATTCTTAAATGTCCCGATATAAGTTTGGAGAAAACGAGATCACTAGAACTCTACAAGGTGTCCGAAAGGTCTAGAACCATAGATGATTTGCATCTTTCCTTAATTTGTGACTATCAAAGCATCAGAAGGTCGAGTTAATTCTGCTGTTAATTCAAACTTGTCTCGAATTACAAGAACATTATGTGGAACACAGTCTGTAAAATTTTTTGAAGTGCCTATGGTTCCAGACTTTCTCGGACACCGTGAACATATATTTTGCTTCTTTTAAGGCTAGAGCACTGTGAAATGCCCAAAATGTTTTTGTGTATAGTTTCAGAAACACTACAATTGTAGTTATTTACGTATGTACTGTAAAATGTCTCCTATAAACGAGGTGAAGTTTTAGCTAATATATTTGGATACATAAAAGTATATATGTATATAAAATTCTAATTGCACCTTTTAAGCATATGTTCTTATTTAATCGTACCTAAGTACTTATGCTATTTAGGAGCTTCTAGTCAAACGACTCAAGTAATAACGGTATTAGAAATTGCATATACAATTTTCATTCCTATGATAATGATGATATCTTTCAACAGATATTTACCGAGTGCATGATTACTGCTGTACTTTATTTACCTGAAAGACCCGAATTGTAACTTCTTACTACGTGTTTTGAGGCGATTCTCATTACAAGACGTCAACATAAATTAGATCAAGAACACTAGCAGCTTTCGCATCATACATTATTTCGGTACAGCTCTAAAAAAATCCAAGTTAATCCTTCTCGACGTGTTCAACCCAAAGCAAGCGAAACGGAAATTCTGTGAAACTAGTATCAGTCACGGTATAGCCATTGATAGAAAAGAAACTGACACTTACCTTAGCTTCATTTTTCTCGTCAGAGGCTATTTATAACATTGGTTTATGTGCTGTGACAGACTAAACGATGTGTGTGTCCAGTATTTCAGAGAGTTATCCTTCAAGGCTCTCTTGATTCGCAAAATATATACATTAAATATATATAAGCTGGCAGAAATGGTAACCAATCCATCTCTTCAATCTTATCTCTGCCTTCGAACTTGAATTTATATGAGTACTGGCTTGTAACAAATATAATTACCATAGAATTATTACGTGATAGTTATTGTTAAATATTGCCTAGGTATTTGTGAAGAATAATACACATATCGAATAGGAATTTTCGTTAGATTAAAATAGATATTTAGTTATTTCATGTATTACTTCTTAGTAGAATAGTTGTATTCTACATGAAGAATGTAATACAGAAAATTAGTATTTACATGAAACAACGCCCAACCAAATTTAGGTATTGACTGAACAAGTAGTATTTAACTTGGGAAATTAAACTTCAAACGAGATTTGTGTCTACGACTTTGTAATTGTGACAGTTTAAGGATAATCTCAAGTTATTTAACAAAAATGATCTTTTGAAAACGAAAATCACTTGATTTCAATTACAAGTTTCCGCATGATACCCTCCTTACCCATTGAACATGACGATGAACGAGTTGATTACGTTCCGGTTAATGAATGACTTGATAACGATTTTATAAATGAATGACTGGTTTACGCTCTGATTAAGCCTCTGGTGTAGAAGTCAACATTTCGATTTTTTAAATAATATGATGCTTTATAAGAGATGATGTTTCAACTAACAGTTCTATCTCTGATAATTGTGGAACTAGCATGAAGTAGTATATGTTCTATGGAGCTTCTTCACTGAAGTTCCGTTAAGTATTAACAGTTCTATCTCTGATAATTGTGGAACTAACATGAAGTAGTATATGTTCTATGGAGCTTCTTCACTGAAGTTCCGTTAAGTATTAACAGTTCTATCTCTGATAATTGTGGAACTAACATGAAGTAGTATGTGTTCTATGGAGCTTCTTCACTGAAGTTCCGTTAAGTATTAACAGTTCTATCTCTGATAATTGTGGAACTAACATGAAGTAGTATATGTTCTATGGAGCTTCTTCACTGAAGTTCCGTTAAGTATTAAACCCCGCGTTTATGAAATAAGCAACCAGTAAACACCCAGGATCCTTGCTGTCTCTGATAAGTCATCACTTTTAAGCCTACGTGTTAAATATTAATAAAATATATTTTGTTTACTCTACCCATTTCATCGGCGGTAATTCTGGAGGTATAGAACGTTAAAAATCAGGTTTAGATACCTGTGGTGGGCACAGTACAAATAGCCCATTATATAGATTTATGATTAATAAAAAACGCAGAAATAATATATTGTTTTGTTACTCACTTGAAGAGACAGAAATAAAATAGGAAATGGAGAGGAAAAGGCAAACTCTGATCCGTTAAACGAAGATTTTAATATAGTAACGTTAGTTGGCAAATATGCCATGTATAACAGCTTTTCCTTGAATGAAAACAGAAAATACGTATCTACAAGATACAAATTAAGGTATTGGATGGGAACATATGTTTTATGTTTTGATTTTAAACGAAAGAAAAATGCAGCTAGTACAAACAAACTTCGGGTGATTTTCTTTTTTATTAAGAAGTTGGATTATTGACATGTTACAGCAGTCACACACTATTTAACAATTATCAGGTCACCGAATCTAAAAAAAGAGTGAGAACTTGTTGGATTCTCTTCCCAATTCACCGGGTTGATTGAAACAAAACATCATCATATTATTAATTCTACGCTTTCAGATGAACTTGAGTGTGGGAGATTCACGATCGACAGATATACATTGTCCCCTAGAATTATAAAAAAAGTTGTTTTACTTTTTAAAAAAGTTTGAAGTAGAAGTCTGTAATTAATAGAAACGTTTTGACAGATTTCATCCATCAGTTTGAAGCTATTTGCGGACAACGCTTTGGTTTGTTTTATAGCTTCATCAGGATAAAGACCTGTGCCAGCAGATTAAATTATCGTCCCCAACAAGTTTCAAAACCGGAAGATGGAGTCCGTTAAACCCTTTCTCATCACCTTTGCGCTAATTGATCAACCAGTCGATCACAATTATAATGAACAAAAACGTTACTCTCATTATTCATATTATCTTTCCTGAATATAAGCGAAACCTGTGCTAGAATTTAAACAATGATGTCATCAGATTTCAGCTGCGTATGTCCAATGTGAAGTTATTGGCAAAAATTTATTCAAATTACTTCAGATATATCACATGGTTTCCTGATGCAATTTCGCACTCATGAATAGCTTGGTAACAAACCAATGAGAGATATAAAAGTATAAAATGTGTACATAGATGAAATGTAAGTTATTGAAAAAAATAACGATAGAGCCAAATTTAAACAAAACAAACAAGGCTCTAAATAAGGCAAAGTACATATTCAACTTGAAAATCCATCATAATATCTGGATTCGCTTTCAGAACCCGTAAGAAAGTCTTGAAAGCTTGGTGTATATATAAATTATTTCAACAAACTATATTTTTTCTAGGATAGCTCTTCCTTGTTAAAAAAAGCTTGAAGCAACACACACGTTCCCAAGCACCACTCGCCGAACTATAGCTGATAGGTACAACACTACAAATTGCGTATTACTCAACTATAGCTGATAAGTCCAATACTACAAATTGCGTATTACTCAACTATAGCTGATAGGTA
>NW_013665920.1:138568-149253 GCF_000517525.1 Limulus polyphemus
CACTACAAATTGCGTATTACTCAACTATAGCTGATAGGTACAACACTACAAATTGCATATTACTCAACTATAGCTGATAGGTACAACACTACAAATAGCGTATTACTGAACTATAGTTGATAGGTACAACACTACAAAGAGGGTATTTCTGAAATATAGCTGATCGCTACAACACTACCAAGAGCGTATTTCTGAAATATAGATAAAACTACAACATTACCAAGAGCGTATTGTTGAACTATAGATGATAACTACAACACCACCAAGAGCGTATTTCTGAACTATAGCTGATAGCTACAACACTACAAAGAGGGTATTTCTGAACTATAGCTGATTGCTACAACACTACCAAGAGCGTATTTATGAACTATAGCTGATAACTACCACACTACCAAGAGCGTATTGTTGAACTATAGCTGATAACTACAACACCACCAAGAGCGTATTTCTGAACTATAGCTGATAGGTACAACACTACAAAGAGCGTATTGTTGAACTATAGCTGATAACTATAACACCACCAAGAGCGTATTTCTGAACTATAGCTGATAGGTACAACACTACAAAGAGCGTATTGTTGAACTATAGATGATAACTACAACACTACCAAGAGCGTATTTCAGAAATATAGCTGATAGCTAGAACACTACCAAGAGCGTATTGTTGAACTATAGATGATAACTACAACACCAACAAGAGCGTATTTCTGAACTATAGCTGATAGGTATAACACTAAAAAGAGGATATTTCTGAACTATTGCTGATTGCTACAACACCACCAAAAAGCATTTTGTACATTCCTGATCCTATTCTTAAATATATATATATTTGAAATGCCTAAAAAGTCCGATTTAAATACGTCTTCGCTGTACTTATCGAGTGTTTTAAACTTTACTTTGCTTATATACGTTAAAAATCGGGTTTCGACATTTGCGGTAGGGACAGCACATATATCCTATTGTGTAGCTTTGTGTTTAACAAAAACGATTAGCTTTTCAAATTCTATCAGAGCCCTTTTTAGCTAAACAATTATAAGATTGCTCATCAGTGAAACATATTCATTAAAGTTGTGGTGCATTTTAGTAAAAATCCTTTTGTTCACTGTCTTTCATGAGAAATCAGTTGCTATTTTATATCCCCTTCTGATCCTTTTAGTTTGATCATGTTTAAATACCTAAATTAGAAACATAGTGCTGACTTTTTACAGCAAATTCTATTCCCTTAATAATATCATATTACAAAGAAAGATCTCTGGGGAAGTAATGTGTTTATTGCAGGAAAATTACAGGAATTAAGGATTCAAAATGAAAAACAAACTCTCCTTGCTCTCGTTTTGTATTAAATTCTACATATGAGAAAAACTATAACAATATTACATTTTTATTTTTTTTTAATTAACCAAAATCTAATAAAGACAAGTTATTGATGCCAGTATTTGGTACATTTGGTCTCAGAGGTTCATGTCCTTTAAGTATACCGTGCATAATTCTCACACATGGAATACAACTAAATGAACTGGTTTAGAGCACTTTCATACACAATATTTTCTTTCTTTAAATGTAAGAGTTATCTTTATAACCTTGTTCGTTTAATGTCACTTAGGCTAATAGCACTTTATAAGAAAGATATGCCATGAAATATGCTTCCTTTGGAAGTACTTCCACAGTCGATCACTCTCGACACCAGGGTCATTATCACGCATTACTGCTCTACGCCGCAATATCTACTGTAACAAGTTTCTGCGAAAGATGAAGAGGTCAATTTTAGACCATAAATCTCGAATAGCTTTCCACGGACCCTCACCGCACGTGTACTTTAGTTTCGGAGACCAAATTTAAGCAGACCAGGAAAAGATATGTCCAGATTCATCGTATGGGATTTTTGGGTCTGATGGTTCTTTTTCGTAACCATACCCATTTCACTTGCTGTGACCTTTGGTTCTACGTAGATTACTTATTTCGTTGTATAAATAGTTTTTTTCAGAAATGCTGTTATATTCCTTCAGCCATAAGGCTACTCGTGGCTGCATTTACACTATTAAATGGTTAGGAATTCGTCAAATGTATGAGTGTTAAACATGATGCCTGTGGTGCCACCTCGTATCAGGGGTAACACACTATTGCGAGAAATCTTAAAACAAATACAATTAATCCTTTGTAATTTTTGATAGTGTCAAACTATTCATTGTGTAAGCAGACCCAGTACAACTTAGGGAAAGAATCAATCTGTGATACCGCCAAGTAGAATTTGAACGTGATTTGAAATCTGCATTTATAATTAAGAACTGCATAAAATTCAAAGATCGTGATACTGAAATTTAGCCTTCGTATTTTGTTAACAAACTTGCTTTGTGTCTTGAGCGCAAAGAAGTATGGCGGTGGCTTCAACAATAATAAACATAAAACATAGCTGATTAGAACAAACTTTACTATAGCTAATAACATGTAATGTTACGTTCGAGTCTTGTAACTTCAACGTCTTGAGGAGAATTGAGGATGAAGCACAATTATGGTTTCTAGAAAAACAGATTAACTAGGCTTAGCTTCTAATCTTAAGATTATTAGTGTGATTTTTTTGTTTGCTTGTTGTTTCTTCTAATCTAGTATTTGGGACTTACGTTTAGTCATAGTAGATTAGATACTTTGAGTAGCAAGTAATTTCACTTCTGTAAATTTACATTATTTTACTATAAAGTAAAAAGAATGTTTACAGTTATCTGTTTTATTAAAGTCCAATTTTTCCGGTATTTACATTGTTTCTCGCTATATCCTGCTAGAACCGGCTGGAATAGCAACTTTTTTCCGTGGATTCAATGTGCTTGACCTTTTCACTTGCACAAATCGGGAATATATTTTTACTTGAATGAAAATGTAAAACAGAATTGACATTTTTTAAACTTAAATATTTTCTTTATTACTCTCAATGTGTAGAGTTATTTCTTTAATGTCTTGTATTGAGCAGAAAATCTTTATTATATATTTATAAGTTATAATCATATATGTAAGCTATGCTATATACCAATCTATGCTATATACACGTCAATGATATTGATTCCCAATTCACTTGCGAATAAGGGAAGCCAACCTACCGAATGTTCTTCGAATATCGGGTTTCGTGTCATATCTATAATAGCAACAATTTAGTTATCCATCAGAATACAACATTTGAATTACCAATAACATCAAGAGAATGTATGTCACATGGATCCATTATAAAATAAATGTTTGTATCATTCCAAATAAGTTACTGTACCATAAAACTTGAAATTATTGGTTTTAAAACGAAGGATCAAAATGTAACCTCATCTTGGATGGTTTTTGGTTTGAAATAATTCTAGGTGATTTTGCGCATGCTCAAACGTTTGTGTGACTCACTGTACTTTTGGTGCTCAAGTAGAAATGACCAATTATGTTTTTGTCTTCATAATTGAACATATCTGTTAGATATTGCTGTAAGTTCAGAATTATTGCTATCTATATATTACTTGTATGTAAGTTTTTTCTTTATCCCTGGTTGTATGAACCAAGTTTGTTTTATTTCAAAGTTCGTCTCAATCCGAGTGAAAAGTGCCATGCCACTTAAAGTGCTCGCCCAACACATTTGTGTCAGTCAGGAGACTATTTTTATACCCTAATGGAGAAACAAACGTCAAACTTAGGTGATTTAGCTCTCGAGTTTTGACGTATGTAAAATACCATAAGTGCTAGTGTACATATTGACCAATAAGAAATACTCACCATGAAGAGTGAAATAAGAAAACAAGCGTTTCAGTTTTCTTTCTATGGTTGTTCGTCAAACAGCAGACAGCTGTTATTGTAATTCAAAATATTTTATAACAAGAAAGAGACATATACATTCATGTGACGACGTCGCATTTTCTCCTATTCATTTCCTCTCAGCTTTCATTAGCAAAGTGGATTGCAACAGAAAACAAGATCCGGGATATTAAAAAAAAACCTTTCAGTGTCTTAATGTTTATTATATCTACTAGCTAGCTCAGTCTGTTTTAGCACAAATCCTCATAACGTGATATCTGCGATCTCTTCACCGGAGGGACTCGAACCCCGGATCTTAGTGTAACGTAACCGCTAACCCCCTGAAGGACTTTCTAGCTAGGATTTTATCAAATTTACTATATATAAAAAGTGAATCAAATTATATATATGCTGTTTTAGACAACACTGAATGAAAGTCTTAAACGTTTCTATTTAGTACAATTTTGGAATTATTTTATGTATTTTTCTCCTATACAGTAGTCATTTTAGAAATTTCAAATCCTTAATTGTAACGTAATCAGTATTTCGTGCAAAGAAATTTAGAAAATATGTAGAGCCAATAGTGTCATTCGGTGTTAACCAATTGATGAGCTGTATGGTGCTAGCGGCCACTAACACAGTGGTCGTGAAAACTAATTTCAGCACTAACTCGAACCGACTTGATAATGGATAAATACAATAATACATCTTCCACATTCGAAGGAATGTTTGATGGCGTACAGAAGGATTTTAAAATAGATATCTTGTGACCTTACTAAATCAAGAATGTTTTAATTCGTGGTTTGGTGATCTTCCCAAGAATTAAATTAATCAACTTCCGTCCAAGTTTGTTTTTCCAATAATCATGATCTTTTGATATATGATCGTAATACAAATCATCTATATTATCACGTGGGATGAATTATTGTTCGTGTAATCATGTTGTATCTCTAGAGGAAAAAGTTAAATATTTTCTGCAAGGCAATTGACAGCAGACTCTATGACTTTGTTAAAATGCAAATTTAGGATTCCCCATCCTTTATCTACAGTACAAGCATTAGTCTAGACGTATAACTTAGAATTAGTTAAAATGTTTGTAAATCAATGACTCGAAATATTTTGCAATACTATTTCAACAAAGCTTTGAGTTGATATGGGCTCAACCACAGGTTTGTAAAGAGTTTTGGAAGAAGCTTTGCGATCAAAGTAATTTGTAGATATAATTTTCAAGTATATAAACTCTAGTCCCTAGTGTCTTCACCAGATCTACATTCGGTTCATTTTTTCACTTGAGAAGACTGTTATCAGATTCGGTTGGGGTCCGCGAGAAATTCATTTATGTTAAAGGGTCCAAATAGTTCAGGTTGTTGAGCAACACTGGCCTAAACCATACAAATGGCGCCTGGTATGTTGTGAGTTACCTCTTCAGGAGCGTTTCACTTCAAACAATGAGTGGTATTACATAAAATGTTTAAGACTAATTCGAAACAGATACAATATTGATTGATTACTACATATCATGTCTTCTTAACTTTTTCTCTAAAACATATTTTATGTTTTACGCCTCCAAATATTTGTATTTTAATAAGAGTGTAAAAGTACAACCAATGGTCTTATAATTTACATTATACTGTTTATGTTTTTTACTTATGCTCTTTATATTTATGCAGCAGTATTTAACAAATAAACGATAGTTGTAGATAAATTATATATATATATATTTTAAAAGTACTAGACTGAAAGTACTTGTCAATTATTGAGAAACAAGTCATGTCTGCAACAGAAGACCAGATTTTTGGCTGTAATGAAATATCACTATTTCAGACCTTGGTTGGGAAAAAATCTAGAATTTCACATCATTACTGGTAATGGGAAGCCTCAGTTTCAGACCTTGTGAATTTCACATCATTACTGGTAACGGTTTCAGACCTTGTCTGCGATGGAAGTTGTAACTTCAAATCTTAACTGTAAATGAAGAGTATAATTTCAGACCTTTACTGTAAGAATAGGCCACATTTTTATATCTCATTACTTTATACTTTATACCTTTTCTGTAATGGTAGACAACAACGTCAAGTTTTGACTGTAACAAAAGGCCATGATTTCAGACCTTGTGTAACGGTAGGTCACAGTGTTAGATCACAACTGAAATTGAAGTCCAAAATTCCAGAGTTTATCTATAACGACTGCATCCAAAGGTTTTACATCAAATAACAAATAATATATAGCTATTAAGCTGTGGAGTAAAAAGCTTTTTAAGAAGCACTTAAGCTACCATAAAAAACAATTTTGAAATTTAGAGTTCGTATAGACGATGCTTAGAGGATCCCAAGACCACAGTATTTCATAACGTTATTTGGGTGGTTGAGGTCACTAATACACAAAAAACTATGTTATCTTCTAAGATTTCATTACACTTTACTCTCATTTTAATGTTGAAAAATGTGGTCCATTTGAATGAGAACGGTTTGTTTTAACGTTGTGAGATAAATAAAAAACCAAGACATCAGTATCGTGGTCTTTTCAATGTCTCACAGTCATATTTTCAAAATCACCCTGAATTACAATTATAATGAGAGTCGTTGACTAGTGCTTTTATGCTAACCATAAAATAATTTCAACAAATACTGGTGCATCAAATCATAGCCTGTATTCAATAATTTCACCAAATACTGGTGCATCAAACCATGGCCTGTATTCAATAATTTCACCAAATACTGGTGCATCAACCATGGCCTGTATTCAATAATTTCACCAAATACTGGTGCATCAACCCATGGCCTGTATTCAATACTTTCACCAATTTTGCGAAAATTAATCATAGAGTTTTGATAACAGTTGTTCATACACACCGCCAGTTGTAAAACGTAAATATTGTAGAAATTTTCCTCGAATTGACCTTAATTCACGGTTAAAAATGGATGCCAAATAAAAATGTGGATAGACATTGTAAGAACGAGGTCAAGCATAATGGAGATAGTTCTGGATGAACCTAAACGAGTCTGATATATGTTTTATGATTACATGTTTACACTGAAGAAAATAGTGATACTACTATTACTACTTGTTTTTGGCATTTCTTTCTTTTTAGATAAGTTTGTTTTGAATTTCGCGCAAAGCTACACGAGGCCTATCTGCGCTAGCCATCCCTAATTTAGCAGTGTAAGACTAGAGGCAAGAAAGCTAGTCACCATCTCCTACCGCCAACTCGTGGGCTACTCTTTTATCAACTCGCTCAATGTTTGCATCCATTCACATCTTTTTCCATGAACCAACAAATTCCTGTTAAAAGCTGCACTTTAATAATTTTCCTGATCCATCACTTAAGAAGTGATATTTGAACACAAATATACATATATATACTAACTCTGTACAGTTTACAACTGTCCATTTGCAATAACATTATTTATTCTAAAGTTTTATCGTCTACATTGACTAATTTGTAATTCTTATTTTTACCATAAGTGTTTTAACTACATGACTTAAGAGAATTTGTAAAAATAGTGATAATAACTTATTCCTTAATACTCCTAATAGAAAGTTTCTATTTGCAGGCTTTATTATGTGAAAATTAGACATTTTACCTTGTCATTATTTACTCTGTACTCAATGACACATAGAAACAGGTTAACAGAACACTATACTTTTCCTTAGGTGTTCTGTTTTGTATTCAGAACAAAGGTACCTACCAGTGCTACCGAGGTAGGATATTACTCGACATATCTTTCCGTATGTAATCTTTGTTTAAATAGTCCAAGTAAGGCTTAATTATGCGTCGTGAAATAAAAAAAAAACTGTATTGTATTATAAGCATTTAAAAAACTGGCAAGTTGGATGAATAAAAAGAAAGTAACGTACGATACACAATACCTTTTGTATTAGATGAATGGACATGAAAAATAAACCACAATTCAGGAAAAAGGAAAATTGGCATAAAGGCTAGAAAAGTAATTTATACACTCTCACGTGTCCTCTTCAGTTGCCTTCCAGTGTCTCAGTGCAAGCTTGATTCGATACTCTTGGTGGACACACCGCAGATAACCCATTGTACAGAACAAATAACTTACTCTTCGACTTGAATGTGGATTGATACTAGCTTTACTGCTCTTTCAAAACGTTTCTCATGTATTTTGTGAGTTACAATCTACTTCAGAAATTAACCTTTTGACTAATTACTTATGCAAACCCTTAAGTGGTCATTTTCTTTGTTGGTGGTTATTTCTTTCCCCCACCCCCCCATTTTATTGTAACTACATTTAGGAATGTTTCAGGGAAGGACAGTGTGGTGCCACTAAAAGTAACGTGTCTTCTATTAGGGAATTTTGTATTGATTTATGAGACTGAAACTGACAGAAGAAAGTAAGTCAAAAAGGATTTACTATTAAAAGTGAATAAATGACTTTTAAGTTGTACCAGCGGATTTATTGTTTTACCTGATTTGTGATTCTTGTCAGTAGATTTTCTAACGAACAGGGAAGACGGCTCTGTCATAAAACAAGCGACGTAGTTTACGCCCTGGGCGCTATGATATAACTCTAGATTTTGGAGTTGACGAGCCGGGTTTGAATCCGTGTCATATTGCAAAATATTACCCGCACTTTAATGAGTGGTGGTCAATCCCTTAGCGTGGATGGTGAGAAGTAGGGTGCTGCTGATTAGCTGTTTTCTTCCTGGTCTGTATTTCAAAATTTGGGAAACTGGCGGATAGTCTTAGTAGCTTTGCCATAAATACGAAAATACAAATACAGTTACGTCCATCGAAATGAAGTTCCATCAAGAGGAACCGAAAGCAAAACAAAAACACATTATGTTAAACAAACCGTAATCATAGCAACATCTTGTCATGAAATATTCTATTTCATGAATAATACATGTGATCTTGTGAAAGTTTCGTTGAAAAGCATGAAATATATTGCAGATTAATTTACGTAAATATAGAATTCAGTTTATCGTAACTACCAACTATCTATCTTCTGTCTGCCTAAGAAACACTTTCTAAACCAATGACCGATCTGTAATGCAAATTGCGAAGCAGCTGCACCACGTGCACCTCAACGCAATGTTCCACGTTCAGCTGTTCTAAGACACATATGCATCACCTCTTCTTCTTCAATAGATAGAGAGACAGATAAGTATATCGATAGATGGACTAGATGATAGAACAGACAGACTGATGGATAATCGAAACTGTTATTTACAGAGCATCTGATATTTTATTAAGATATTACATGAGCAATTTTAGTGGCAACTGAGCGATGTTCGTAATTGATGTTTCAGCAAAAAAAATCTATACATAGATATTCTCGTTCTCGATAATTGTCTTCCTTTCTTAATGTACATAACTGAATCATATTTATCATGATACAGTTTTACTAAACGTATTTCCTATAAGCATAGAAAGTAACAGTTGCTTACTGATCAGAACCCCGATGACTTAGCGGTCAGCTTGAGTGCTTATAACGCTTTATGCAAGTATCCGAAATAAACAAAAAAAGCTTTAGTAATATTTGTTTTTATTAGATATTAATAAATCTTTATACTTAACAGGTAACGACATCACTTGTGAAATCGAAAATGAATTTATTTTTCTATATTACCTGTTATTTCTATTATGAATTTTTATTTAAAAAAAAGTTACTTATCGGTGTTTTGTGCCATTATACTACAATTAAAGCGTTTGTTACGCTTAGCATTACCACATGCAAATTTAAATACAAAACATCGAAGTATAAAGATTACATTCCTCTTTAGAGAACAAAGCAGCATAGAGAATCTTTGTATACATTTAAATACACAACATCCAAGTATAAAGATTACATCCCTCTTTAGAGAATAAAGCAGCATAGAGAATATTTGTATATATTTAAATACACAACATCCAAGTAAGACGTTTAATTCACTGTTTAGAAAACATACTCATTTATAGAAGCTTCTAAGATATTATGTTTCCATCATTCAAGTGTTATGTTTAGAAGACTAGAATATTGTAATTAGTGTATGGTAAAACAATCAATGGGAAAATGTGTTTTTGTCTCCTATAATAATAATTATTATTGCAGAGTTCATTACAATTATTAATATCGCAATTAAATATTTTGTCTAATTATGCTTTAAATACAGCGTTCGTTATAATTATTAACATCACACGTAGATATTTCGTGTAAGAGATGTAGAAATGTAGCAGGTGAGCCACAGCAGATATCAGAACAGAATAACGGGTTAAATCCTTCTAAAGATGTCCCCCAGTGGCACAGCAGGATCTCTGCGGACTTACAACTCTAAAAACTGGGTTTCGACATCTGTGGTGGGCAGAGCACAGATGACTCATTATATAGCTTTCTGCTTAATTACAAACAAACAAACCTTCTAAAGCTATATAACTGCAACGTTTATTACAATTATTATCACATGTAAATATTTTTTCAATTATGTTTAATTATAGCTCTCCCTACAGTTATTACTATGACATGTAGGCGTATTTAACGGTGTAAATGAGAGTTTCAACTATCAATATGTTTATTCAAGTTAGCAAAATTACTATTCATGCTATTAGCAGAGAAATGTGACGTAGACTCGTGAGGAAGGCTCGAGGACATGTGTAAATATGTACAACACGAAGCCCCTGGTGGGGCGCTGCGGTACAACAGGCAACGGTGTATTAGTAAAGCAGCTGTTGTCGGAATTCTAGTCATACTTCGCCAGTTGGCCTTGCGTCAGGTCGCCCACTGCTTTACCTGGAGCGGAAACAGTAGCAGCTGATCAATACTGTTACGATGTGGTTCCTTCTTTTGCAAGGCCTGCTCTCTAATGACGATCATGTATATGGATACTTATGTATGAACAGGGTTCTCCAATAACTTACCAAATGATGGGACAACGTTTATCTTGCATGTGATTTTATATAGCGTGTGGCGTTGCCTTCACTTGTGA
>NW_013665920.1:149274-161911 GCF_000517525.1 Limulus polyphemus
CACCAACTAGCTTGTTGCGCAACGTGCACTCACAGGGCTTTGAGGTGCATACAGACATGAAACGAACTTAATAATTCATTCTTGAAGTTGAGCCTGAATTGGGGAGTGAATAAGATAATTACGGCAAATACCATTGATGTTATTTAAACATCTTCTTCAACACGTTTAAACTGACGTATGCATGTTCTCTTCCTTGCATATAAGAAACAGCTCTGAAACATCTGTATAGAAGTCATAGCCTGTTATCTTTACTGATTACCTGCTACATTGATCCCTCTGCATTTCGAAACCAGTTTAAAAGGCTTAGACTTAGAAGAACGTGTCTACCTGCAACAGTTTAGTTGATTTCGACATCATTTAAAAGGATTTAACCCTTTATCTTGTGACTTTATCTGGTGTAGTTCACCTGCTACGTTTCTGCATCTCTTTGGAATAGTTGGTCTGTTATCTAGTGTATATACCGAATACTGTTGACTGAAAATCCTAAAAAATTAATCTGTTATCTCGTTTAACTACTGACTACTGTTGACTTCTGGAATCCTGTGAAAATTATTATGTTAACTTGTGTGTCTACCAGCTACTGTTGACTGCTAAAATCTTAAAAGATTTAGTCTGTTGTTTCGTGCATCTTCCGGCTACTGTTGACTGCTGAAATCCTAAAAGATTGAGTACATTATCTCGTGCATCAACTGGCTGCTTTTACTGCTGAAATCCTAAAAGACGTAATCCTTATCTCGTGCATCAACAGGCTTCTGTTGATTGCTGGAACCCTAAAAAACTTAAACTTTTCTGTGACAGTTCAGTTTAGTAATCACATCCTAATAGACGTGCTCCAATACTACGCCAGTATATAAACATTGTACTAGCATTTATTTTTATATGTTCATTGTTTCGTTTATTCGTGTTGTTTCTATAGAAGAATTAACGTATGCTCTATCTACTTGAACAAAAACAAAGAGTTCCATCGGCAAAATCATTTGAATTTATGACTCTCTGACTTTCTGTGTTTGGTACTTTTGTAAAAATGCTATAGTTTATATTACATTTTGGGTTTTGTGTGCCGGAATTGCTTGTTGATGTTTGTGAGTCTACAATAAGACACATATATATATTTAGTTATTGTAACAATAGTCGTGGATGGCTTTCAGCTAAGAGTTTGGTTAGTGTATAAAATATATGTTGTTTAGCTTAACCAAAAATAAGCATGGTAATTATTCTTTATCTGATATTCCTCTAGCGGGGACCCTTACAGATACAAACCAAAGAAATAGAAGGAGCTGCTAATATCATAACTCAGAAGGAAGAGGCAGCAGAGCTGCCTGAAATGGAAACCTTCGAGGTGGACCTCACCAAAGATCAACAAGGCCTAGGTATCACTATAGCGGGATACGTTTGTGAAGAAGGTAAGTAAACGCTATACTATGCCTGAAAAGAAAGTTTTCATGTAGCATCATATGTATAATTAAAGAACATTAACTATATATCATTATTCCGTTTACGGGTTTGTTCACGGATATTTTTACAGGTGGTAATGAGGGAATGTCCTCCTCAATTATTCATTAAATGACGACTCCCTCCTCTCTCAAATTTCACAAAAGTTTTGTTTCTGCAGAATATCTAGCAACCATCTTCTGCCCAAAAACTGTAGAATTAAATTTACACCTTTGAGCTTACAGATACAAACAAGGGGTGTTTCTGTAGAGACGTAAGTCACAGGATGTGCTTCGACGAAGCAAGATGCAACTGAGGAAAGTTCAAATTTAATAAAAATATATTTATGAAGAGATGAACTTTAGCGCAAGGTACATCTTAAGGGGTGAGACTTAATAAATCAAGATACGCCTTCAAAGAAATTGAACTTTATTTTCCCAAGATAAACCTTTATAGAGGTTGAGCTTTGATTTAACAATATAAATCTTTAGAGAGGTTGAGCTTTGATTTACCAAGATATATCTTTAAAAAGGTTGAGCTTTGATTTACCAAGATACACCTTTAAAGAGGTTGAGATTTGATTTAACAATATAAATCTTTAGAGAGGTTGAGCTTTGATTTACCAATATATATCTTTAAAAAGGTTGAGTTTTGATTTACCAAGATACATCTTTAAAAAGGTTGCACATACGCATATATTTCTAACCTGTAAATCTTAGTACCATAAATGTGAATTTCTCATTTAAAGTTTTAAAATAAAGTCTGCTTGTTAGTGTTATAGGAATGACTGTAAAACCCTCAGTTTATGCAACTAAAATTATTAGCCTTAGTTGTTGTAACACTGACGTTTACAGTAGCCGTAATCCTGGTAAACGGCTTGCCACCTCGTAACGTAGGATACATGTTTGTATGTAAGCATAGGTTACTATAATTTCGTATATAAACGTTTTGTCTTATACATTATAGTCAGTCCAGTCATGAAAATGATTTGCTCAATTTGACTATGCATGTGTGTGATCTGTTTATTTGCTTATATTCACTAATATGTAACGTCATTCGTTTTTTTGCTGTTGTTGTTGTTGTTTTTTTCATTACGGGCATTCAGCTTTCGCTTAAAAGTATTCTAACCTTCAGGGTGGTAATGTTTTAAATAAATATTAATAATTTTGACAACAAATTGGCTAATATTTTTTTTAAACGACCTGTGTTTCATTACCGTTCGTATCGTTCACCGTTTCCTGTTATATTACAAATATTATAGCATGGCCTTTATTTCTTTTCCTGAAATCCATGATGGGCGTGGTCTGGTTTTATAGTTGCTTGGTAACCACTGAACAATGATATTTGCGTGACGCTTACAGTAAACTTTATTACGGATAACCGCGCAAAGCTACACAAGGGATAACTGCACTAGCCGTCCCTAATTTTAAACTGATAGAGGGAAGATAGCTAGTGAAGAGCACTCATGTGAACTTGAATAGTGGAATATGACGTCAACTCTTATAACGCACCCTTGGACCCAAAATGTAGAGTGTGATTTCATTTACCTTCTTTGTGTGGCAACTGGATGTGAGCCGTGGACCCCTTGAACCATGCACGTTAATAATTTAGTCACGACCGCTCCCTGGCGAACTTGTAAATACAGTATTTTACTTTTCGGTTAATACCAAAATAAATATAGAACTGATTTTTTGGTAAATATCTAAAGAATAATATTTGTTACATTTTTCCCACGTTTGTTAAATACAAGTAAATGAAATCTATGGACAAATTGCAAAGCAAATAAAATGAACATAAATAAATAACATTCAAACCGGAGTAAGGCAAGTTTTGAGTTTGCTATACGAACTAAGCATATTACGCGCGTAAACTACAATGACTACCTTGGAAATGTAAACCTTGTCGTCCGTCTGATTTCTAACAGCCAACACTTTAAATATTCAGTACTACAATTTCAAACACACCAGTTCTTTAGCACCAGTGTTATGTGGTTTTCGAAAAAAAAACTAAATGTCTTTTGCCAATATACTAACTGTAACGTTCGTGTTGGTCTGACGTCAGTTGAGGCCTACGTAATTGAAAACGTTAATTTTGATATTGCGGCGACGACTTATAATGATTAATATGGTAAAACAGTAAGTTATTAATATATTGATATTAGATAAAATACGTCACAATAATATAATATTTTCATTCATATTACGTTGAAACTTGTTTTATATGACTAATAGTAATAATATTATGAGTCAACACGTAAAAGTATGAGTAGGCTCAAGTATGACAACTAAACTTACCTGTTCTACCTACACCGTTTGTACTAAAGCCAGTAAAGGTAAGGTACGGCTTTCTATCTGGTTTGCATAGATTTATCTGCAAATAAATACACTATACATAACTTAATGCCAGAGCCAGGACTGTATAAAGGTATACAATAGTAGTCACAGTCAGGACTGTGTAAGGGTATATAATAGTAGTCAGAATCAGGACTGTATAAAGGTATACAATAGTAGTCACAGTCAGGACTGTGTAAGGGTATATAATAGTAGTCAGAATCAGGACTGTATAAAGGTATACAATAGTAGTCACAGTCAGGACTGAAAAAGGGTATATAATAGTAGTCAGAATCAGGACTGTATAAAGGTATACAATAGTAGTCACAGTCAGGACTTGTAAGGGTATATAATAGTAGTCAGAATTAGGACTGTATAAAGGTATACAATAGTAGTCACAGTCAGGACTGTGTAAAGGTATACAATAGTAATCAGAATCAGGAGTGTATAAAGGTATACAATAGTAGTCACAGTCAGGACTGTGTAAGTGTATATAATAGTAGCTACTATTGTATACCTTTATACAGTCCTGATTCTGATTACAGCCAGGGCTATGTAAGAGTATATAATAGTAGTCAGAATCAGAACTGTATAAAGGTATACAATAGTATACTGCGTAAAGGTATATAAAAGTAGGTAGAGTGAGGACTGTGTAATTGTATATAATAGTAGTTAGAATGAGGACTGTATACGGTTGCATAATAGCAGTCATAATTAGAAATGTTTAAGGGTATGTAATAGTAGTCAGAGTGAGGACTATGTAAGGGTATATAATAGTAATAATTAGAAATGTGTAAGTATATATAGTAGAGTAATAATTAGGACTAATAATTCTATATCAAAAATTGTCTCATACGATATAGGTTTACTATATTTTCTATTTCATTTAAAATTATGGTTTAATGTGCGTTACTTAATGATTTCACACGGTGCTGGTGAAAGTTTTAGAATCATTTTCTCTCACACTGTTAAGAGCCCCCCCCCTCGCTCCCAGAAGATTCTAATGGTCCTGGAGAAATCTTCAAGAAAAAAAAAAGTTAGACAAAAAAGTCAAAACAAACTCTCGAGTGTAATGGATTCAAAAGTGAGAGCCTTAAATCGTGGTTGTTTTTTGTTTTCTAAAAAAAAAAAAAATCAAAGAAAAACATATTTCACGTAGAAAGATTTTGCTTTATTTAGTTTATTTTCGAAATTCATGATAACTTGCAGAACGAGCTTAAAAATACTTTTGTTAAATCTCTGGAAAGTTTACCCTTGTAAAATATTGGCAGAACAGTGATTATTTGAATTTTGGCTTCTACTAAAATTTCATTCTTGCGTCGTTCTTCTGAAGTATTATTATGTACAACATTTATGTAGATTGAATCAGCACAGCACGTTATGATCGTTTTAATTTTGACAGATATGTAAATTGAAGAATTGAAATATACCATTTAAAAACTAATCTGGATCACGACTTTCTGGGTAAGTATTTCAGGTGTATCGTTTGTTTGTTTGTTTGTAATTAAGCACAAAGCTCCACAATTGGCTTTCTGTGCTCTGCCCACCACGGGTATCGAAACCCGGTTTATAGGGTTGTAAGTCTACAGACATACAGCTGTGCCACTGGGGGACTTTGAAGCGTAAACATAGCATTCAGAAACTGATGTTAATCACAGGCTTTTCATTAATGATTTCAGGCGTAAATATAGCACTCAGTAACTGAAATCGATCACAATCCTTCTATTAAGGGTTTCAGTTGTAAATAAATCATTCAGAAACTGATCTGAATTACATGTTTTTCGGTAAGGCTTTCGGGTATAATAAACATAGCATTCAGAAACTTATGTGGATAACAACTTCACAAGCTTCTCGGTAAGGTTTTCAGTTGCATTTCTAGTATTCAGAAACTGATCTGGATCACAAGCTTTTTGGTAAGATTTTCAGGTGTAAATATAGCAGTTAGGAACTGATCTGGATAACAAACTTTAAAATATAATTTTCAAGTGTAAATATAGCATACAGAAACTGGTCTGGATCACAGACGTTTTGGTAATGTTTTCAGCTGTTTATGTAATATTCAGAAATTGGTCTAGATCAAAACTTTTCGGTAATGTTTTCAGCTGTTTATATAGCATACAGAAACTGGTCTGGATCACAAACTTATTGGTAAGGTTTCGGGTGTAACATCTCAAGTTTTTCGGTAAGGTTGTTAGGTGTTACAAGTGCGCAATGCGCCTTCGTTAAGAGCTATCTCTCACTTTACTATACTATAAAAGCATTGATAAAAACGGAAAGAAAAAGTACTTTATGAGTGAGAGTAGATGACACTGATTTGAAATTATTTACAATTATGCTGAGTAAGATATAGAAGCTATGAATATAATATATGCATATGTATATATATGTGTGTGTAAAAGTATCAGATTAAGATTGTAAACTTTTGGCTTGTACTAATCTCTTACATTCTTATAAACAGTGTTGTCTTTTCATTTGACATATATTTATTTGTGCAGAAGAAAAAGAAAGCCTTTCAAATTATTACTCACTAGAATAAATAGCCTAATTTGGTCTGTTATTCCCCAAGTTAACGGGTTCCGTCTGTGTTGTTTCCGTTATGAACTTTTTATATTAGTGTGTATTTATTAGTTGGATTTATTTTCAGTTTCAATAGTCAAAATGTTTAGCTATGAAGTTAGCCTTCAGTGTTTCTTTGCAGAATATAATTGTTCTAATATTTCCAAGTTAATACAAGTTGGGATGTTTTGTTGAGTATATGAGTCCATATTACATCAAAAGCTTTACATTTTCTGTTACATTCAGCTTGATTGACCACGTTCGATTGCGTCTTAGTTTCTATTATCTAATTCTTCCTATCTTACACCACAGCACATCAAAAACTTCATATTTTCTGGTTACATATCAGCTAGATTAGGATAAAATTTAAATCTAGTCTTAGTTTTCTTTATTTAATTCTTCCTAACTTATACCTCAGCACTTCAAAACTTCCATATTTTCTGGTTGCATGTCAGCTAGAATAGGATCAAATTTGAATCTAGTCTTAGTTTATGTTATTATTTGATTCTTCTTAGCTTCCACGAGAAACTCCTTTTTTAGCATGGAATGATATTAAATATGATTTGGTGATGCTGTTAACCGTGTAACAGTAATTATAAGCTAAATCACTAGCGAAACTGTATCGCTGTATTGTTTGTTTCTTTCGTAGTTAAACACAAAGCTACACAATGGGCTATCTGTGATCTGCCCACCACGGGTATCGAAACCAGATTTCTAGCGTCGAAAATCTGCAGGCATACCGCTGTGCTACTGGGGGCGTATCGCTGTATTCTGTGCGTCAAATTATTGTAAACAATTTTAAGTCATACGTACTTTTGACTAAATAGATTTTTTCATAAGCTAATTGTTCTTATTTGAATTTTTTGTAACGATTCTTTATATATACACGTATGTATATATATATATCAAATGTCTTTTTTTTGCGGTCTTCCGGCTATATAAGAATATTTCTTGGAACAGTAGCCCAAGTTAAAAATAATTTGGTTTATCATTCATTATGAGAATATCTTATAAGTAGCGATACCATTTTAAAATACAGTTTTACGAACAAGTTTAAAGGTATTTTTGAACTGTAGGTGACCTCTAGTGGATAAAAAAATAAAACAGAGTTCTGAACTTCTATACACTGTGGAGTCTTGTAATACTTGATGTTATAAACATCTTGTTTATATGCCATATATACGAACGCGCGCGAATATGCCTATCTACATTTATGTATCCACTTGAAAAGTTCCCGTTTGACATCGTTTTTTTTTTCAATTTCTTTGATTTTCTCGTGTACCTGTTGCAGTTTTCTTACAAACCTTAACTTTTTGTTAACAATTATAATTGTTGCTGTATCAGAAAAGGATTAGCGCTTTCTGAAATCCAGTCCTAGAGGTACGTGTTTTATTATTATAAATATATCAACATTACCGACTTTTCTTGTGTATTCCTGATGTTTTGTCTTCATTTCCTTTTTCAAATAAAATCACATTGAGAGTTTGTTTGTTCACACGCTGTTAAAGGGGAAATAGAGGTGGCTCCAAGGAGTATTGGATGAAGATCACATTCAGCAAAGCCGATTTGTTTTAAGAAAACCTTATGTACTCTCTCTATATATACTGTCTCGTATGTGTCAGTTTCCTAACCGGGCTGCCGAGCGAAAGTGTGTGAAATGAATATTGATTGGTTAGAACTTCTTAGGCTATTAATGCATGGGTAAATTCTCAACTGTTAAAGGTATTGACTAAGGTTTTTTAGAGAAAAAAAAATCTTCATTTGTCAAAGTAAAACGAACAAACTGATCTAAAAATTAAATACGAATACACATATATAGTTTTATGTTGAATTATAATCTTATATGAATAAAATTATCTAATTGCAACTGTGCAATTAGGCATATAAAATAGTTTTCAATGTTAAATATAATATATTATAATATATATATATATATAATGTTACTCAATGCTGTTTGATTAACATAACATTATATATATATGTATATAATGCTGGTTGATTAACATAACATTATATATATATGTATATAATGCTGGTTGATTAACCGAACGGTTTCTGTAAATATTGATACCTTGTTAACATGGAATTTAATAAACTCTTCATTACAAAATCCAACCTCTGGAGAAACTACATGTACGTAATGCAGGAACGAAATTCCAGTCTTGTGAGAAGGAAATATAATTTATTGATAATTAGCTGGAATACCCGTCCCCTGGACGGAAGTTATGTAAATTCATGATTATTGAAATATTATTTTAGGACATGAAAAGCTGCTTTCCTTATATGTAATTGTAAAAAAAACGCCCATAAAAACTGCAAAACACAAAATGTAAAACTGAAAATTTGTATGTACTCCCGCATGGACCCAGTGAACCTCTATAAATTTGTTGAAGATCCAGCTACACCCTGTGAAGTAGTTATATGGACATACCACAAACAACAGACAGTACTATTATATTTATATAGATAAACTAAATAATATTTACAAATCATATCTAACGAAAGTCAATAATTATTGTTTTCAGCCAGGTGATAATAATTTCATTGCTTGTCGTCATCTAAGCAGAAATGTAAGTAATTAATCGGTTTGATAATACTTAAGAATATCTCACTGATAAATGCACTAGTCTGCATCAATTCCAAGTGTCGGGAAATTTGCTTAACTGTTTAATTTTTATTAAAAAACGATACGAAATCACTGCTTCATTGTTAGAGAAGCCTTTAAAGTCTATCTATAGATTTCTTAGATATAATTTGAAAATAAACTCTTAATTCTTGCCTTTACTAAAAAACTTGGAGTTATAAGCTATAAACCTCCTACTCAGGGAATCTGAACTTTGAGTACTGGAATTCTATGTGACTACATGTCTACATGACACTTTTTCCACTATCAGGTTAATAATTGATGTGTTAAAGCTAGAAGATGCTAGAGTAAGGGTTTCACGGTAATAGAGGATTCATTATGAAAATATACTAATTGGATATATATATAGAGAGAGAGAGAGAGCAAGTAACGTTGTACTCAAACCTTGAATATGCTTAGATCCTATACCAGCACAATAATCACTTGAAACCCCAAGGTATGATCTACTGCACGCTGCGTTAATCGAATCACCAAAAAAGAAATAACTGCTGTAAGCTTTATATATAACACTTTGGCAAAAATCGGAATTAAACATTTTCGTCTAATTAAACACCAGAAAAAAATATTTATTATGATATAATCAATCACCAAAAAAGAAATAACTGCTGTAAGCTTTATATATAACACTTTGGCAAAAATCAGAATTAAACATTTTCGTCTAATTAAACACCAGAAAAAAATATTTATTATGATATAATCAATCACCAAAAAAGAAATAACTACTGTAAGCTTTATATATAACACTTTGGCAAAAATCAGAATTAAACATTTTCGTCTAATTAAACACCAGAAAAAAATATTTATTATGATATAATCAATCACCAAAAAAAATGATAATTTTCTTTCAACTTATCGTTCAAAAAGTAGTAAATATTAAAAGTAACTTGTCTACAAAATATTTAGGTTTAAGATAATTCTCATATGTTTCGTTTATACATTAACAAATCCTGTTTTTTAGATCTATTGAAACAATTGTCTTATACGAGTTACGGATACTTACTGGAGATTGAAAACTGAGAGTTAAAAACTATTATTTACTCGTGCACATCTGTGCTATTCGATTACCCAAGTGATAGACTGAATATCACTAGGATAATTGTCATATCATGATATTTTATCAACATTAGAGATTAGTTTACTCTGAATATTATGTTTTTGCAGCATTATTTGGTAATTATATTTTAATTGTTTGATCATAAGGTGAATTATTGAGGTAACTGCTCTCCACAACCACCTGCAGGTGAACTGTGGAAATATTTAATTTTATGAACTAAAGAATCGACTTGTACTAAACATTAAATAATACGTCTTTTTTTTCAATACGGTTGTTTATTTCGATACCCTAATATAGTTCATTCGTTGTTAACACTGGAGATATTTGAATTTCAAAATATTATTACCCTAGGTACTTCGTTGCATGTAATAGCTTCCTATATAAAAGATGAAGCAAAAAAAGGTGCTGCTAAAATGTAGAGGGTAAAAAATTAAAATTTTAAAATCCTAGGTATGTATAGTAACACTATAAAAATACTATTTTAATTTCACTTATTATATTTGAAAATTATAAGGCCATAAAACTATCTAATGTAATATCCTCGGTGGCTCAGTCTAAGCTTGAAAAGCTTATGAAGTTAGAATTCGAGGTTTGATCCTCACGATGTACACAGCGCAGATAGCCCATTATAAAGTTTCGAACCAAACCAAATATCTAATAAAAATACATGTTTGGAAAATCGTTAGTTTAACTATAGGTGACAAAATATTAAAAGAACAAGATTTTACTTGTATTTAATGACGTCATATCTCCGCATCAAGATGCCAAGAGTTTATATAAGTGTAAAAAATTTTAAAAAAAATATATATATACTTTGGAAGTTCTTCGTGTATCATTCATGGGGAGCATTTTGGATTTGACATCTTTGTGATTTGAATGTTTGTTTTTGAAAAAATGGAGACCACACTCGAAATGATGACGGTATTTTGACTGCCTGTACTTTTTAACAATACTTTTCCAGTCCTCTTCTTGGAGCATTTCTAGGTTGTTAGGGAAGGTATATAGCTGAAGTGAAACTAACACTCAGGTCTATTTTGAGTACCATAGACGAGACTCTCTTTGCCATAGCCTAGTCCACCACCGAGCGGAAACATCACAAAATTCTTATTTGACGAAAGCCTCAGCACAGAGATCGAAGCTTCAAATTCGGCACATTAACCAAGAAAACCGGTTAAAAATTAATGGAAAGGTTATATCTTATGAAAATGGTTATATGACAAAATATGTGAGGCAATAGCCAGCAAGTAAAAGTCATAAATATATGGAACTAACCGATACACTCCAACGTAATAAACCAATTAGTAATAACATTTTAGATTATGCTGCACTAGAGATAACAAAATATTAGTTTCAAAATAAGCTTATTTAATAAATCTTCGATACGTCTATGTTCAATATTTTTTGCAATGAGTAAACTTGACTCTTTGGTGCGTGCAATTATTAAGTAGGGAGAAGTCGTAACTCCAAGCAAATCCATCCTAAAAGAAAAACTTAACATTCATTAATAAACACACTTTCTTATATGTATTTTTTTTCAGTTGTTTTATAGATTCTTTTTGGGTTTTTTTTTTGCTATTGTATTTTTTTTGCTTCATAACGCTGCTTATATCATGTGAATGTTATCATTTGCTTTTTAAAACAGAAGATACATCATAACTTCTTGATAGCATTTATCACCTTTACTACCGTTTGTTGATAATAAATTATGGTCACAGAGAACGTTAACGTAAATTCTAAACATAAGTACTTAAAAAACTGCTTACTTTATCCTCTGGCGCTTGGTTTGGAGGCAGCAGCTAGTGATAAATGAAACTACATAATGAACTATCTGCGGTATGCTCACCGTAAGAATCGAACCTTGAATTTTAGTGCTACAAACCCTCAAGCTTGCCGTTGAGTCATTTGAAAATTTAAATCCATTTTTTTATACTTTTTAGATCACTCTAAAAGTTCATCATAACTTAGAAACGTTTAATCAAGTTGATAAATTCAAACGGAATACATTAATAATCCAATATTTCAGTAATTAATTTCAGAAGTTTAAGTATTTATAAGACGTGTGGTTTTTACATTTGGCCGGGAGTAGTCTATTGGTTAGTGCGACAGGATTCGGATTGGAAGGTCCAAGATCTGAGCTGCAATATGATGTTGATATGAGTAGCTCTTTAAGTGAAAGGTGCTTTTAATTGGTCAACTTATTTTCAGCAGCTATAAATTAGGGATGACTATACCTAAGCCTCGAAGTCTCTAGCCTGGTTATATATTTCGTGCATAAAGTGCCTTGAAGGTTGAAATTGCTAAATACGTATTTACGTGATATTACAGAGAAGAAGTGATAGGAATACAAGCCAAGTACATTTTTAAACTGTATAACTTATGGAACGTTTTATGAAATATTAATTTTTATGCGTAAGAATTTATATGTAAAGATGACGAAGGCCAACATTTATCAAAGTATTAGATCAGCGGTTCCCAACCTTTTCACCACCAAGGACCCCCTTTTATTATTACACTATTTTTCTTACTAATAATGAACTTGTTTTTCCATTTTTCACTATCAAATAAAATACATATATAACTGAGTGTGCAACTAAAAGAACAAGACAGAAATTAAAAAACTAC
>NW_013665920.1:162076-166746 GCF_000517525.1 Limulus polyphemus
ACTTACTTGTTTAATGAGATGGTATTATCTTCCCGGACCCCCAGGGGTCCGTGGACCACAGGTTGGGAATCACTGTATTAGATGATTCTATGATGTAAATAACGCAATAAATTCTAGTAAACGTAAACCAAACAATTCAAAATAAATAGTTTTAATTCACACAGTATGTCAAGAGATATGGACATATAACTTAGACGATAACGTACATGGAGATATAACTTAGAGGATAACGTACATGGAGATATAACTTAGAGGATAACGTACTTGGAGATATAATTTAGAGGATAACGTACATGGAGATATAACTTAGAGGATAACATAAATGGAGGGATAACGTAGAGGATAACATACACGGAGATATAACTTAGAGGATAACATACATGGAGGGATAACTTAGAGGATATCGTACATGGAGGAATAACTTATAGGATATCGTACATGCAGGGATAACTTAGAGGATATCGTATATGGATGAATAACTTGGAAGGTAAGGTACATGAAAACATAATTTAGAAGTTAACATACATGGAGATACAACTTAGAGGATAACGTACATTGAGGGATAATTTGGAGGAATCATTTGGAGGATGGCGTACATGAAAGGATAACGTACATGGAGATATAACTTAGAGGATAACGTACATTGAGGGATAATTTGGAGGATGGCGTACATGAAAGGATAACGTACATGGGAAGATAGATAAAAGGTTAAAGATGGAAAGAAAACATTTATGTAAAAATCTATTGTATAACTTAGAATTGTTGTTTTCCATGTTGTCTTAGCTTCAATAAACGTCACTAAATGTTTCATTTTGTATCGTTTGATCCATTTCCAGAGGTTCATATGGCCTGTTTGTAATAGGTTAAACTTCCATCTAATGTAATTACGCTGTGTAATCGTTTAAGATTCTTTGCTTTCAATCGCAAAATAATATTGAAACTGCGAGTGAAAGGAAAACAGTTCTTTTGCAAAAAAGAGTAATAATAATAATACGGTTAGTAATAAAACACTACATTATAAAATAATGATGCGGCGTATTGTTACTTTCAGCTAAAAACGTTGAATAATTGGCTTTAACACGCAGTTTCAAGACAGGATTATCGCTTTTATGAAGTTTTAGAAAGCGGTAACTGATATTGAGAAAGACACTTAAAATGTATTTTGAAGGGACTGTCCAAAAAATGCGAGCACAATGGGGTAACTAACAGGCAATCCGAGAAGAGACACTCAGATCCTTAAATGCAAAGTGCTATAAAAAAGACATACGTTCACGCCTTAAAAAATAGAAAAATTACGCATAATGTTAAGTTTAATCGCAGTCTGAATAGTTAAAATGTTGCTCTATACTAACTATATATATTAAGTAATTACTTAAATAAATCATTGAATAATTAAAATTATTACGAAGGATAATGTCGTATACACATAAAACGTAGTCTGCTTTTTGGGGTGTTTTTTACGAGTTTGTGTTATAAATTTTTTATATCCAGCATAACGATTCTGTTACCACAGAAGTTCAGGTCTTGTAATATCTTAAAGGCATTTGTTTTTACATCCTGCAATACTATACATAACGAGCATCACCAATAGCTAGAATTTCTAGAAACAAAACTTTTGTTTTCCATCTCATATCAACATGAAATTATATTTTTAAAAACTATTCTTGAAGGTGATTTCTTTTAAAAAAATGTGTGAGAGGGTCGTAGTAAAGCGTGTGTTTCTGAACACTGCTGCCCTCTGTTAGTATGACGTTGTTTGATTTAGTAGAGCCCTTTGAGTAAGCAATATGCTATCAGTAACCTTTTAGTGGAGTGATCGTCTACAGCAGGTTTCAGAGATCACTTTGCTCCCCATATTTATCACTGCCAAAACAATCCGGTTTCTTCTTTATGAAAATAACACCGTCCAAACAATGTAAAACGTTTCTCGGTAAATGCAAGTAATGCAAGTTAGGCATAATGCTTTTTTTTTTGAACAAACTGAAACACGTAATTTGAAACTGTAATCATTCCAAGTTTGTGAAACGCTGTTGTCTGTAGAGCTGGAAAACAGTTAAAAGCCCGCGATTTTTTGCTTGTTGGTGTAATGTTTCATAGGTGATAAAATCATATCACTATACATTAAAAGAAAAACATTATCCAGCTACAGTTACCAAAATATAGCTAAATATTTGAGGCTTTGTAATATCTACTCTAAATTTGACTTATATCATAATTCCTTGTATTCTTGGTTACTTTATATAAGAAAAATTTTTTTTTTAAATTAGTATTTAAATTGTTTGTTTGTTATGGATTTCACGCAAACCTACACGAGGGTTATCTGCGCTAACCATCCATTATTTAGTAGTGTAAGGCTAGAGGGAAGGCAGCTAGTCATCACCACCCAACGCTAACTCATGGGCTACTCATTTACCAATGAATAGTGAGATTGACCGTCACATTATAACGCCCCCACGGCTGAAAGGGCGAGCATGTTTGGTGGGACGGGATTAGTAATTAAATAAGTATAGTCGAAAATATCATTAAAAACGAGAGTACCAAACCATTAATAAAATATAACCTAATCATTAAAGTTTTTTAATTTATTTATAGTATTCAGTATTTCTAAACAGTGTTATATTCTGAACTGTCATCATAGTTTTTAGTTTGCTCTTTTCACATTGTATTTTGTGCCTTATTTTTATGTTTATGCTCCCTAAGTGTGTATGTGTGTGAATGATAGTTTTAACATAAGTTATTCATGTAATAATGGAGAGTGTAAAATAAATGAATACACTGTTTTATTACAACCATTCAATTCACATGTGGTATCTTTACTGAAGAGAGCGTAACTAAACTAGGCATTTTATTGTTACTATATTTTGCTATGAATACTATGGTAATAATGATAACATTCGCAAAAAAATCTCAAACCATGCTGTTTATCCCTGTTGTTCTATGTATAACATATTCACTTTACTTTAAAATTAGTTTCGTTAATATTATTGGTTCTAATGTTTTAAATACCTTTGAACATTACGTTTTTAATATTAGTCATTTCACACTAATGTAGATTTTTTTACATTATTAGCTTAGAGTTTGGATTTGGGACTAACCTAAGTCTCCTAGGCTAGCCGAACTGTACGAAATATCATTGGAATTATGGTCGAAAATGCCGTTAATAGTCAGTACACCAAAATGATGAGCAGGACATTTCATTCATTCTCGGTTTTAGTTTCGATTTACAATATTATGTATTTCTTGTTAGTTTCTTTTTATATAATTGTCTTTATTACTTTACAGGCTACTTTTTATTTGGTTCTGATCCGTAATGTTAGCTTGCTTTTCAGCATAAGATATTAATAATATTTAAACTCTCTTATAAAGTAATTCAATACAAACAACCTGTCTGAAAATAAAAGTGATACATTAGAATATGTCTTTCTTCTGTAGAGGACATTTCTGGCATCTTTGTCAAGAGTATTGCCAAGGCTAGTGCTGCTGACCTCTGTGGGAGAATTAAGGTCAATGACCAGATTATAGAGGTAATATATATTTAACTTTTTATTTATTTCAGTAGTAATAGATAAATATGTGTTTTGTAAGACTTACCTTGAATGATAACTCTCATCATCATATCACCAGTACGGGAGGGCTATGATATCCAATACACGCACGTACGGTGGGGGTTGAGGGTCGAAGGAATTCGGCCGAACCCCCTATTTTGGGGATAATGAATTAGTAATATAATTTAACAATTAATAATTACTTTGTATGTAGATATTACAGCACTTTACTATAATAAAACATACATATTTATGCTAATTTAAGTCTAGCTTCCCATGCAGTGTTACAACAGAATGATGATTTGTTGACTTATAATTGGATGATTGTGGATTTTATGTGAACAGCCATGAAATTGCTTAAGTTATGTTTCATGCAAAATTGCTTCCATATTTAATCTCATAGCACCTTTTTTTATAAATTTTCTAAGGGAGGCATGCCCCCAGACCCCCGTGTCATTTGCATGCTGATTGTGGTTCGCACAATATGTGTTGGCTTTTGATCTCACAAATTAGAACCCCCATTCAAACAATCTGCGTACGGGCCTGCAATACCTCTAACAAGGTAATGAGCCGTATAGCACACGTAGCATGTCTTTCTTTTGGCCAGTGGCTCTAGTGTCCTTTTCCAGGGAGATTGATTAACGATAGTGCAAACATGTTAGAGTCCTATTGTCCTAGTGTGAAGATGTCGACTCGCTATCGCAAATAAGACTACAATGCCATTGTGTATGCATATAGAGAAGCAATGTGGTTGCCATAACGACAATGGGTATTTATGACGATGTCAATTTTATATCTACACGTATATATGCTTACACAGCTCGCGGCGGCGATATCTCAATCGACCTGATACATTGTTTACTTGAATTCTTTTGCAACGTAGAGATATCATAAAGTTTTTTGTGGGGAAATTGTCAGATAACTAATATTTGTAGATAGTGTCCAGTCCCTGTGATATGTTTTTATTTGTCTTTCTATCTGCGTGTTTCTGTACAAAATAAATAAAATAACAATAAAAGTATGTAGATAGTGTCCAGTCCTGTGATATGTTTTTATTTGTCTTTCTATCCGCGTGTTTCTGTACAAAATAAATAAAATAACAATAAAAGTATGTAGATAGTGTCC
>NW_013665920.1:167659-172965 GCF_000517525.1 Limulus polyphemus
GGTTTCAAACTTTATATACACGTTTTAGTAGAAAGTAGTCAGTAGATTGCTTTTGATAGCTGAAGATGTGTATATGTATGTATATTGCAATGCAAATTAGAGCCTTTTGCGAAGACAAGTCGAAATCGGCAAACATGGTTATATCATTTTCCTTCTATCTCATGTTAAACCGTTGAACCGAGGCACATGAAATTATCGTCCCATAATGTATTTGCTATTATCAAACTGAATATAAGTTTCTTGTTACGCAATTTACAAGTGAGAATGAATGTTCCTCTGTGTACGCACGGAATGAGACGAAAATCTTATGATATGCATGGACAAACAACTGGCTGACACCTGAGTGAAAACTTTTCACGCTAAGCAGAGTGTTTATATTCAGTTATATGAAAACGGACACATTATTACGGTGTTTTTATTAATTTATTGTGAACATTTCTAATACAGTTAATAAAGTTGATGATCGAATTATCGAAATAACATCCATCCATCACCAATAATTGATGATCGTAAAACGTTTCATTTATTCTAATATTTCTCTACTTAACCACAAGCTTCTCTAGCGCTTCATTCTACAGAAATGTCTGAAATATTTAAGTTGATTTCAACATTTAATTCCCCCTGTTAGCTCTTCTATCACGCAACAGCATGGTTTTAAAGAGGATACATATCTTTAGTATTTTTGCTCAGCTCAAACATATATATGTTTGATGTTGGATGCACGCTACCAACTTTGAATTAGCAAATCACCACTCACTCACTAAACGATTCCCGCCCGTCTTTCTCAGCTCATGTGGCTCTTCGATGGAATTAGAATGTTGGAGGAAATATATAACGTTGCACTGTGTTAGTTTGTTGCATGCTCTAGATGGGGCTGTTTTTCTCCAGAGAGACGTTTTTATTGGTGAGACATCGTATTCCAGTTATTATCATTGGATACATTTTTCTGAAAGAAATAGCCTTTGCACTATAGCAATAAAGTTTTTAAGAAGGCAAGGTCTTTGTAAAACAAATATATTTGACAGCACGAAAAAGAACTCATATATCAAAATGTATTACTGCTCTATCTTACAACTTCTAGACTGAAGCTAGAAAGCTGTTTCGTTTTATGGAGACGTTAGAGAAATATTCCAAAAATTTAACATAACATTTATTTTCAAATGTCATTCTCTCTCTGTGTGGAAAAGCTCTCTTCAAACTATATAGATTTTATAGTGCCAATAATTTTTGAGATAACGCGAGGTGTGAAATGTTCGCCTTCTGCTCACACCATTAAGGTACTTGCTGAATTGATGCCATATTTTATTGAGGCTTCGTGTGCTAGCATCAATAAACCAACTGAGCTGCCAGGTATGAGCCAGATTCTTGAATACATAAGTTTTAGATACTTAGGATTCATCGATAATTATTTACTGTATTAAAAAAACAAAGACTATTCTTTTCTAATTTGATTGTTCAAGTAAAAAACTGGCTGTTACTAAATATCTGTAGAAACGCATTACTAACTAAAGATAATTATGAAGTAATATGTTAGAAAATGGCACATATAATAAAAACTGAATATCGAATATATATATATATATGCTGAGTCTTCTACTTAACTTCCTGGAAGATCTTTGTCTTAGACAGTAGTTTTCTCGGGATGAGATTATTATTTGTGATGTGTAAAGTTTGAGAGTTATTAACCTGCCAATCATTTTCTTTTAATATCTAAAAGCAATGTGAGAGATGATTCACTGCCTATCTTCTCGACACTCTGACTTAAGGTACATGTAATGAATGTTTGAACTCATCTGTCAAGTCTGTCAGTAACCTCACTAAAACCTCTTTCAGATAACATTCTGTTAAACTTGTCGACAACTTCTTTAAAGTCATTTTCGGAGGAGATTCGGGACCAGCCCGTCAATCCCGCCCGGCTAAAATCGCTGTCATTTAATTCTTAGAATGAAACCTCCTACCATGCCCGTCTTTCACTCGATTAAATGCACAGAGAGGATTCAGTATCATCAAACCAAGCCCGTAGACAACCCGATTAATGTTTTAATGAAATCAAGCCCGTAGACTCGATTGATTTGATTAACACACTACAGTAATTTAGCACTACCCAAAACATAGGCTATCCTCCCTCTACTGATAGAGTCCCGTCGCAGCACGTTTGTCAGTGCATGTCCAGGTGGCGTTAAAGTCATTCGCGGTGAATACACAAAGCTAACCCGTAAATCTTAAAGAAATCATTAAAGTCGTTTCCTGAGATGACTCAGGACTGTTCTGTGTTACTTGTCCAAATTTTGACTGAGCTCGTTACACAAAGACTCAAGGCCATTCTGTGTTACTTGTCCATATTTTGACTGAACTCATTACACAAATACTCAAGGCCATTCTGTGTTACTTGTCCATATTTTGACTGAGCTCATTACACAAATAAGGCTGAAGACCAGTCCATCACTTACATGTAGATATCATGAGATAAGCCAATGTTAGTAGAGATAACTCAGTCATTTTACTCTCTTTTTCAATCTTTAAATAGATAGCATTTCTAGGAAGTACTGAATTTAACAAATGACATGTAAAATTTATAAAAATAATTATGAACCCTAGTCAGTCATTCTGTATAATAGACTATGGATAATTTTTACATATGTTTACATAAATGCATATATATGTATATAGGTCTTAATCAACTCATCTGACTTTATTATCATAGCAACATCGTCACACAGCTAGTGTTTCTCTGTATAAGTTGAGAAAGATTAGTAGAAAACGTTAAGTTTAAAACTTAGCTGAAACATTTTATAATGTCAGTTGCTGATTTATGTCACGTTTCTTTTTTTTTCTTTCTTTCTTTTTTGTTACTTGAAATAAAGACAAATATGCAGAACCCGCGCCAAAAGTATTCACTTTTATTGAAAAATATGTCGTTGATACGTTCCAGAACTTCTGTTCTCAGTTAATGTACTGCTACTCTTTCCACCAGGTGGACGGTCGATCTTTACGAGGTTACACCAATCACCAAGCGGTGGATGTTCTGCGTAACACAGGAAAAATTGTAAAACTTCGATTAGCTCGGTATTTAAGAGGTGCTAAGTATGAGCAACTACAAGAAGCAATTGGTAAGTGAAAAACTTTAAGTGCATTTTAAGTATGTAAAATAAGATGAAATAAATTAAATTGTTCCATCTGAAGGATTTAAGTTACACTCTCCTTTACGTAGTTAATTCAAGAGGAAACAACAACAACTTGCATAGGTGTGACTGTGAATCTCCAAATCTATACCATTACTCTTATTTTAAAACTTTGATAATACGCGTATATTATTCTGTCTTTGCAACTTGTAAAAAAAATTTAGAAATTCTGCTACTTCCCAGTTTCGTGGCTTGATTTTTTTTATGTTCATTCTTCAAAGAATTTTATTTGATTCATAAGTTTAAATCAAATTGTTTTGTGAGCCTTCTCTAAGGAAGTAAGACGCTGTTTTAAACATAAACAAGAAAAACATACCCGACAGGTAATCTTCTCTTTCTTTCTACCAGTGATCTACATTATGGGTGTAAATTTCTGTTCCTTCTGTGCTTTATGATAGCCATTTTTTTTTTTTTACTCTTGTTTTGGTTTAAAAATCAGAGTTCAAATACTGCTACATAATTGGAATACTTTACAAATTCCGTTGGTAACTTCTCCAGTAACCCAGAGGTAAGCTTGAGGCTTCACACCGCCTAAAATCCAAGTTCGATCCTTGCAGTATACACACAGTGAAGACAGCCAGTTATGTAGCTTTGATAAAAAAACAAGCAAATTAACTGCTTATAATACTGTAAGCTATTGGAAAGTGGGTTGCTGCCATAGTATTCTCTTTTGTATATTACGTATCAATGTACTTGAATATAAGATTGTTCCATTTACACGTAGTCGGTCCATTGAGCCGAGCCCGTAATCGAGAATCAATGTTTACTAAAATTCTGAATTTACTAAGTGTATTTTCACGAAATGTGGCAAGCTTTTAACAAACGTTACAAATCTGTAGTACAAAAGAAACCATATTTTCAATTGGGAATTTTTACTAAAGATTTGTCTGTGAATTTACGAAGTCAGTTTGGAATGACTCAGACTCTGACTTGTCTGACTGCAAAGTGATTTTCATGTTAAGAATAAAAAATACTTTTATTCAGCTTGCAGTTTCGTATTTATTTTGCTTAACCTTTAACATCTCATAGATTAATATCAACAAATTTTTGTTTTGTTTTTTCACGAAACCTTTATATTTTATTTGTTATTTTCTCTTTTTCTCTACTCTAACACTAACTGTAGTGAAACCAACAATGTAGGGTAAAAGGAAGAGTTTAAAAGTACGTAATAAATCTAAATTATCCTCTTTTTTTTTAAGATGACTGCATAAGTTATCAGACAATGAAATACACACTATTTATTCTTACAACCAAACCTAATACTTTTCAAATCTGGTTTCATCTAGTTTTATTGCTTTACAGCTACACTTAATCCCTCTAAGAGTAAAGAGAAAGGTATTAACCACTACAAAAAGCTGTATGTAAAAAAGGATCGAATTAACAGTACCCAATTTTAATTACACAATTACGACTAGCGATATGCTCTTACTATCAGTAGTAATTGTTTAGTAATTTATTTCTTAAGTATAAGTTTTATTACCTAACCTCATCAGTTTCTAATTTGTACAATTTAGTTACCTTTTTAACGATAAATAAAACAACATACATAAAAAATAAGACTTAATTATAAATCCTTGTCTCTTTCAAGTTTTTTACCATTGGGAAGACGAAGCGTGGTAACCCTACTTTTTATAATGATGTTAATTTCCCATAAAAAAAATTAATTTCAAATATGTAATTTACAACACAAAATATTATTAGACACAAAACATGGAGTGTCCTAAAACTACTATAATTTGATAAGCTTTCCAGTTAAGCTATAAATGGGTTAACAAAATTTTGTTAGCTGATCGAGCGAACTCTACAATGTCAAACAATAAAACTGAAGTCAAATATTTCAAAATATTAGGTCGTCAAGAAATTAATGTCGCGTTTTGGAACACTTTCATGAACCACCCCACAAAAACGTACATCACGTATAACAGTTAAAGGAACCGCCAAAGGTTACATTAGTGTAGCCTATATAATGTGTAAAGTTTAATATACTCTAATCCCTTATAGTGATGGCACACGACGAGACACACATTCGGCATGTAATGCTGTTTGAATACAAGAAGGGAAACAACACTTCTGTAGCTACAGAGAATATCAAAGAAGTTTATGGAAATGTTTAGAACGTTGGTA
>NW_013665920.1:173282-176589 GCF_000517525.1 Limulus polyphemus
CTCATGAAACAATACGTAAAGATCTAAGGAATATGGGAAAACTCCATAAAAAAGGGGTTTGGGTGCCTCATTAACTCTCCGATGATCATCATTTCCAACGTGTGAACGTTGCTTCGTCTCTTCTGGCGCATATTACGCGTGAACAATTTTTCGACAGAATTGTCACCGGTGATGAAAAATGGATTATCTTTGCAAATATTAAACGCCAAAAACAATGGCTCAGTCCTAGACAGAAACCACTTCCGACTCCAAAACCTGGACTCCATTCGCAGAAAGTGATGCCTTGCATTTGGTTGAACATCAAAAGAGTAATTCATTTCGAAAGCCCCAATCCACAGCGAACTGTCAATGCAGAGATCTATAGTCAGCAACTGGAACGTTTAAATCAAGTCCTTCATCAGAAACGCTCTTCACTCGTCAATCGGAAAGGTGTTCTTCTCCGCGACAATGCACGTCCACATGTGGCACGTTTGACGCAACACAAAATTATGGAGTTGGGTTGGGAAGCTCACCCTCACCCACCATCTTCTCCAGAAATGGCACCATCATATTACCATCTTTTTCGTTCGCTGCAACACCATCTTAATGGGAAAACGTATGCAAATGTGGAAGATGTTAAATAGGACATCGAGATGTTTTTTTATTCAAGGCCAAGTGATTTCTTTAATCAGGGCATTAACAACCTGATTGTAAGATGGAAAAGCATCATCAATAAGAATGTAGACAATTTCATTTAATAAATGTTTTGTTTTGATATATAAGTTGTTCGGGTTTTTTCATCTGACAAAAGTGACATTAATTCTTGACGACCTAATATGTCGGCTGAACAAACTCGCATCGTGAGTAATGTAGAATAATAAGAATGTCTAGGAGGATTATTGACATTTTTTTGAAGAAAGACAGGATGTAATAGGAGGGCGTAGCATGTGTTTATGACTTTCTTGTTAATATCTCAGTAAACCAAGAAGCTTGGAGGGTGGAAGTTTACATTATGACTTAACAATATCTATAGTATAAGTATGTAATTTTTTGCGAAAGCTAGAAGATCATATAGGTGTATAAAATAAACTTAAATGGACAATTTGGAGCGAAGAAGTCCCAAGTGATACAGAGAAGTGAAAAGGGGGTATTTGAATATTTTCTTTTGAAATTAAGAAAATAAAACTTGTATAATATTAAAAGTTAAATTATAAATTAAACAATAGTTTCAAGTTTACTGACATATATTGATAATAAAGTTGTTTAATTAAAATTTGAATGTAACTCTGTAAATAGATCGTGATATGCGCACTTTTACCTTTCCAGTACATCTGGGGTTAATTGGATTAAACGTATTGAAAGAAGTGTATTGCTAGACTAAAGCGTCAAAGTTCGTTACCGCCCCGCTCTCCAGTGGTTCAGCGATAAGTCTGAAGGCTTATAATGTTACAAGGCAGATTTCAATGATGGGCACAGAACAGATAGCCCATTGTGTAGCTTTCTACTTAACTACAAACAAACAAATCAAGTTCATTATCAACCGAAATCTTCCCTGTATAATTCACTGGTTGACTTAACCAATAACTTTCAGTCAGATACACACTCATCTGTTATTCTTCTCTTCCAATGATTCTTTCAAGAAAACAATTTGTCAACAATGTAGCTAGCAAGCAATACCCATTAAAAACTGCCTCATAAGGCTGTACCTGCCACAGAAAATTAAAATGAACTGTAACGTTTCATATGCATATATGACTTGATAAAGTCAGTATATCAGGTCTCTCGTGGCGTTGTTCTTCACGTCTACTCTTGATGAGTATATGTGTCAAACCGAAGTATGGTGAAGCGTAGGTTACTTTTTTAACTTAAAGCAGCTATGACAAGTAATAGCTGAGCGTAACCTCACGTTTCACAGCATGGGCTAGGACATGTGCAGTTCCAAAATCAATATTTCCAAAAGATGTGGATGATGAAAATTACCGCTTTAACTACAGGTTGCAGGTTTGCACGATAGCTGTAGCAACTGACTCTCTCTCTCACGTGGAATAAAATAGCACACAGTAAAAACAAAAAACTGTTTACTTGAGTGGTTAGCTAAAATCATTATCTATGAACCTGATACATCGAGGTATCATATTTGCACAATGACGGCTCCTTATTCATCGTAAGACGCTTTCTTAACTTCATATAAGCATTAAACCAAATATTATTTAATAAACAGAAAAATATGTGTGTGTTTCCTTATAACAAAGCCACTTTGGGCTATCTGCTGTGTCCACCGAGGGGAATCGAACCCCTGATTCTAGCATTGTAAAATCAAAGACTTAGCGCTGTCCCACCGGGGTACTAAAAAAAAAGATAATAAAATATCGGAATAAAAATTTATTATGTACTTTATTTTATAGCTAATAACGTTTGCCAGCATCGTGATTAAAACGCCTCCATCAGAAACCTACCCTAAGTTGAATAGATCACAATTTCAAGTTAGCGATATTTCTGGAAAAAAAACAAAAACAAATTACATACTTGCGTTCTTATAAATTTTTATTTTATTCATTTATAAATTAGTATAGTTGTATGATATTATTAATATTTATATAACTTATTATTACAACGCACGGTTTATTTAAGGAAAATACTAACTGCAATAAAACAATCATCCCTTAAATATTGAATGTTACCAAGTGCAATAATTTACGTTTCACCTTTTGTTTTTACTCTGATGGTTTGTTTTCCCTTAGAAAATTACAAACAATGCTATTTTACTTTACATTTTATAATGGATTATTTTTGATGACAGATAAAAATATAGTATTAAGACTTTCAGCTGAGTTTTTACTAAAATGTATTCAAAGCATCATAAACGACATGTGCTGTATCCTTTTTTATCCCGTTTTGACTTTATTATAAATATATATAAAGAAAAAACCTACTGACGATTCTTCTAGTACTCAACGTTCAGTATGAGTTATGATGTATAAGGCTAGTGAGAATTCAGTCCTTATTTTTCAAGACAGTACCTACAATTATTTACTTGTCTGTTACGACAATAAACTATATTTTACGTACCTTTGTCCCTTTTTCACATGAAAATGCATTTTCTGTGTGAAAAAAAGGCGTCCAGTGTATTTAAACTGTGAATTATAATTATAACTATTGTGAAAAAAGGCGTCCAGTGTATTTAAACTGTGAATTATAATTATAACTATTGTGAAAAAATTTAAATATACTGGATGCCTTTTTTTCAAAATAGTTATAATTATAATTCACAGTTTAAATATACTGAACGCCTTTTTCCACCCTGTGAATTATAATTATAACTATTGTG
>NW_013665920.1:177511-192640 GCF_000517525.1 Limulus polyphemus
AAACAGTGAATTATAATTATAACTATTGTGAAAAAGGCGTCCAGTATATTTAAACTGTGAATTATAATCATAACTATTGTGAAAAAAGACGTCCAGTATATTTAAACAGTGAATTATAATTATAACTATTGTGAAAAAGGCGTCCAGTATATTTAAACTGTGAATTATAATTATAACTATTGTTAAAAAAGGCGTCCAATACAATTAAACTGTGAATTATAATTATAACTATTGTGAAAAAAGGCGTTCAATATATTCAAACTGTGAATTGTAACCCTGAATATTAAAAATTAATTCCACAAATAAGATTTCCCCATGTATTTACAGCAAGTGGTGAACTGAATGCTCCCTTTAGATCAACAACCCAAGTTTTAGTTCATGAGCCGAAGATTCAACAATTTAATAACTCGAGAAATGCTGAGGTTTCTAAAGATGACCAGCGTTTAAACAACGTCAACCTCACTGCTAATGATCATTATGGTAAGTACGGTTTTAAAACAACGTCAGCCTCACCGCTAATGATCATTACGGTAAGTGATTTTAAAACAACGCCAGACTCACCGCTAATGATCAATTATGGTAAGTGTGGTATTAAAACAACGTCAGACTCACCGCTGATGATCAATTATGGTAAGTATTGTATTAAAACAACGTCAACATCATCAGTAATGATTATTGCAGTAAGTATGGTTTTAAAACAGCGTCAGCCTCACCGCTAATGATCAATTACGGTAAGTATGGTTTTAAAACAACGTCAGCCTCACCGCTAATGATCATTACGGTAAGTGATTTTAAAACAACGCCAGACTCACCGCTAATGATCAATTATGGTAAGTGTGGTATTAAAACAACGTCAGACTTACCGATGATGATCAATTATGGTAAGTATTGTATTAAAACAACGTCAGACTCACCGCTAATGATCAATTATGGTAAGTATGGTTTTAAAACAACGTCAGACTCACCGCTAATGATCAATTATGGTAAGTAGAGTTTTAAAACAACGTCAGACTCACCGCTAATGCTCAATTATGGTAAGTAGAGTTTTAAAACAACGTCAGACTCACCGCTAATGATCAATTATGGTAAGTAGAGTTTTAAAACAACGTCAGACTCACCGCTAATGATCAATTATGGTAAGTAGAGTTTTAAAATGATACGAATCGATCGAGGCTGGGAAATATAATATTTCAGTGATTTAAATAAATATCGCTTATATAAACCAACTTTCTCTCATCAAGTTATTTCTGTCAGCTAAGACTGAAAGTAATTCATTCAAAACTTACCTTGTAAAACACAGATTATAACTTACGATTTTAGTCAAAACAAAACGAAAAATAGATTTTCAAATAGCACGCCCCAAACTTGATCCAAATCTTTGATTTAAATACGGAAAAAAGTAATTATCTGATAATACCCGACATGATTAATCGTTTATTATTATTAATTGTCTTTCTAATGAAACAAAAAATAGTTTACATGATTAAAAATGGATTTGAAAATTTGTTATGATATAATACGTATTTAATCAAGGACAGACGCTCATATATCTAGTTCAGAATTTCACAAGAAAACTTACATGATTTACTCGTAATGTAATAAAAGTTTTTAATTAAGCTGTTCGGTAATTATTATACTTGCAATGACTATAGTAAAAAGTATGAATTTGATGCTGTCATTAGTATGTGTTCATATATCACTGATTTATGTCACTTCTTGATTCAACTTAGGTGGGCCATTACTTCCCGAAATTGAAGCTACTATCAAAGCCGAATGGGAAAAGATAATGGGATCTAAGTATGAAATTGTGGTAAGAATTGTGTACATTAAAATATTGTTTAATTTCAAAACATCTTACTTTTTTCTTTCTTTTTTTTTGGTTCTCTCTTTAAACTAGAGTGACGTCAGTGAGGTGTTGATGATATGTATAATAAGAATATTTTTCACTGGTTTACACACTATTATGATATAAGAGTTTCAGTTCGAAATTGAAGATGTTTTGAGTTTGACAGAAAACAATTTTCCTTGAGATATCTGGTAACGGACAGATAATACAGTCGTAAAATATTCTCAGTTTGGTTCGAAGCAGTGGTTGCGACTGTCATATCACATTATTCACCTTTTTGTCAGATAAAAGTAGTCCAAGAGTTGGCGGCGGGTGCTGTTGACTAGTTCAAAATTAGGCATGTCTAAGCGTAGATAACTATTGTAATTTTGTTCTAAAACAAACACGTCAAGAAATAAACGTCTCAATTCCCTAGATGTGCTTAAACCGAAATATTGAGCTTTAATATGCTCATTTATCTGGAGTCTCTAGCCGTAATTTGTAGCTTTTTAAGCAAGGTAAAAGAAACTAAAAAAAAATAGATGCACGGGTTTAGTCAATATCTTTTCTAAAATATTATCTGGGTAAACAGCTATAATGTACGGTATAAATGTAAAGAAATAAAAAGTATGATCTAACGCCAGCTTTAAAAGATGGTAGAGGTAAGATTTTTCTTCCTCTCCTGATTCCATGTTCCGTATTGCCCTCCATAGGGAGAAAGTGCAAATAAAAAGGCAGAAGTATTTTGTTTGAACAAGTGAATAACGGAATTTCTCACTCACTCTAATGGAAAAAACAAAATTAGACTGGTAAATCGCAGAAACCTATTTTTATATACATGCACAAGGAGGGCTAAGTTCCTTGATAATTCGTGAAATATACTGTTCTCTGTAGAACTGAACACACGATTCATGTTGTCTCGAAGGAGAGCGACCATTTGTACAGAAGAAAACGACAAGAAATAGCACTAAGAAAATACCTTTCTGGGGAATTACATACTTTGTAGATACTCAGAAATCGATTATTTTCTTTCCTGTTGACAACTTACACAATTTTAAGAGCGTTCAAGAAAAGGTGATTACCGTATATGTTCAGTAGTTTAGTTTATATTTACTTGAAACTTGCTGTTGCTTGTTATTGTAATGAATATTTTATACCACAAGTAAATTATCACATTAGTACAGTTTATTTAGTTCTTTGTATTGATGACCAGGTTACTATAGAATACATTATATATACCTAAGAAGAGTCAACTATCGATAGTGACCCCAGTGTTACCAATTATTGCAACGAGATTCAGAAATGCAACCCAGTTTTGAACAATGATTTGTCAGTCATCCAACAATTTATCATTAGCAAACGTCTAAGTACCAAAGATTGTATTATTGTTCAAATCATACATTTGTTACAACCTTATATTGAGCAATGATTGTGTTAATGATCCGACGATATATCATTAACAAATCTGTAGTACCAAAGACTGTATTGTTGTTGAAGGCTCGTCTATTGTAATCACGATGGTACCAAATAAAACTGTTTCATTGTTTTTCTTTTTACCAATTGTGTAATTTGTTTGGAAAGAAAGTGGGATCCACACAATATCCGGCAATCCGGAGAAGTTGTAATAAGGTATAGGGATCTGTAGAGCTTCATATGAGGAGTAATTTGCTTTAGTTTATTTATGGATATATAGTGGTCATAATAGTTTTCTATCTTCCCAAAGTTAACCAGTCTCACTGCTCTGATGTGACACAGTGGTATGTCTGTGGACTTCTTCTGCTAGAAAGCCTTTTGTGTAGCTTTGTGCTTAATAACAAGCAACAACAACTCACCGCTCTGAGCACGGTTGTCCACGTCTTCCGACGATTCTGTGAACATACCCGATCTGTAGGTAGACATGCTTCTCTTAGGAAGTTTGGAATTTTTATTACCACCAAAGGAAGTGGATTTTCTAGTCTCTTTTACGGCTTACATTCTCAGTAACTGATATCCCGTCATTATGGCAACAACATTTGCTGCACTAGTAGCGCGTTAGAAGTTTGCTACGTAACACTTGCAAGTAGGCTTTGAATCTGATGCTTCTGATGTCCCCCGAGATATGTGCAATCTTGACAGAACATCTGCTACTTGTCATCAGAGTTTCCAGTGACTACCGGCTTTGCAAGAAGTATAGACATCGTATTGCAATAACACCATGACCTCAGGCAAAGCTTAATAAAATTCGTTTACATCTACAAAGAAAGCAGTAATTGTATCGCCTCCAGCTGTTTTCACTTTTGTGGTTGACGAGCATCGCTGGATTTTTCATGCATATCCCGTGAAATTTGCAAGAGACTTGAGGAATATTGGATGTATGCTTCCCGGAGTTGAAATACTGTACGTTGTTTAAATATATATATATATAGTGAAGCTCAGTGAAACAGTAAATTTTACAGTCATTTCACTGGTTTTATGTTTGTTAGAACTGAACACGTCTGTAGAGTTTGTGTAGTATACGCTAGAGTAAGCTGTGCTTCACCACTTTACTGTAATTAACAATTCATTCGATCTATAAAATCAGGCATTCATGTTAATGACTCCTCATAGTTATAACTGACTCGCGAATTTCGTAAAATTATATTGAAAGTACTCATGAAATTCACGAATGAAACTTCCATACAACGCATAATTCTTTGTATCGTGGATTTCTATAGGAGCAGGTATGAAATTACCAGAGAACAAACACCCTTAAAGATGGCGCTATTTAATACTTTGTTCGTGTGGTGTGCAAATTTGCGTAATGTTCTTATTAGTTAACATGGAAACTTGTTTGTTTGTAGTTAAGCACAAAGCTGCACAATGGGCTATCTGTGCTCTGCCCACCACGGGTATCGAAACCCGGATGATTCTAGCGTTGTAAATCCGCAGACATACCGCTGTGCCACTGGGGGCAACATGGAAATATCTCGCTCTCTACTGTGTCACTGGTATTTGAAATAAACTGTTATTCAAAGGCTAGAGACAGACAGCGAAGTGTAACTTTATAAATTTCATTTTATAAACTATTTCTTCTAAACTTTCTGTTATTCTTAACTTTAAACGTTGTGATATTTAGCTGTTTTAAGCTTTAATGTTTTTCTCATACCCTTCTTTTTTCACAGGTTGTCCAGTTCTCCAAGCTCCCTGGGGTCGGATTAGGCATTAGTCTCACGGGAACTGTTGATGTGGAAGGAGGAAAGGAAGTCCGGCCTCACCACTATCTTCGCTCTATTCTTAACGACGGGCCTGTCGGACAAAACGGAAAGTTAAGAAGTGGAGACGAACTGTTAGAGGTAAGTTATCTATTACTGAGCATTTATAGATTACTTACAGCAAAGAAAGAGTGAAAATAATCTAAAAAAACAAAATTATCTTGTCGCTTTTGTTGTTTGCCATTCACCTTCGAAGTATTACTGATGAAACCAGAAAAAATATCAGTTTCTTTCCATGTAATAAGAACCTTAACACTTTATTTTGATAAGAGCAAAAAACGATTGCTTGAAATTTTATAAAATTCTATCATCCGTAGAATTTATACATAAACTTTTGTAGGAAGTTTTAAAATAGTTGTCGATCTTAAGATTTATTTTTTTCTTTGTGCTTCGTACTTGATCTCGAAGTATATCGTGCCTTCCTGTGCTAAAAATAAAGCGTGGCACATTAATTTACTACACTTTCACATCACCAAGTTGGTCTTCTTAAAAGTCTTAAACTTGGAGAATATAATTGGTATGTATTGTTAAATATCATGAAAAGACCACTGCACAATGGAAGTTTACTATACACTTGTTTTTCTTAATGACTCTTTTTCTGGCTTCTTTTGGAATGGTTTAAGTGTTGACAGAACGCTAATTGTTTTAGTCCCTGCAGAAAAGACATTGCTTTTCGTCTATCTGTACTGGCTGAGTAACGCCTAGATCGGTGTAGCAGAGGTTATTAATAATATTAATATTTATTTTAAAAATGTTGTAAGGTGTAGCAAAGGTTATTGATATTATCTCTGTTTACGTACAAAAATGCTGTAAGGTTTAGCAGAGGTTATTAATATTATATCTGTTTACGTATAAAATGTTGTAAGGTTTAGCAGAGGTTATTAATATTATATCTGTTTACGTATAAAATGTTGTAAGGTTTAGCAGAGGTTATTAATATTATCTCTGTTTACGTACAGAATGTTGTAAGCTTCATACATGATGTTAGAAAAACACGTAGGTTCAAGAAGTCTTGATAGAAATGAATAAAAACGCTCGGGTTATAGGGTTCTTGTAAGCTTCATAGTAACTGAAACTAGCATCACTGAAGACTGAGTCATCATCATCGTTTCAGGAATATGTCTTAAATGTTAATATGAAGTTATAAAGAATTCTTAGTATGAAAAATTAAATAACTGATTTTTTAACCTTCAGTAATTGCTATTTAATTCTCGTTAACTGCGTACGCGCATTTCCTTGTTGTTTTGGCAAAAGCGTTCCGTTTCAGTTGTTGCTAGTGTAATAAACACACTCAGGTAAGAGCGTGTATCACAACATGGAGTACTAGTTACAGTTTGAACCATTATGAAGAGATCATCTATATCGATTGCCAGAGCAATTAATAATTAAAAAAGTACTTTTTTCCTTGCTCGACGCTATTATAATACTTTGAAATAATGTTTATTAATTCATAAATGTTATTGATTTCGCTGCGCATCTTGCTACGCAATCGAATCTATTCAACGTTGTCTTGGTCAGACTGAAATGTTCTTAAGGCTTAGCATTTTGTTATTTTGCAAGAAAAAGTACTTCAACTGACTGCAAGGAATTGCGATATTATTTTTGCTTATGTATCCTCGTAAGAACAAAACGTGTTTTAATAGTTTATAACGAATTAAGAACTTATATTACGGTAAGAATAATTTGGTATGTGAACAAATACAGTTCTTAAACGTTATAATCAGAGCATATTTGTACTCAGGAAAACTGTTTTTGTGGTATTGATTAGGAAAGTGTCAAAGTTTCCAAGAACGATTTAGAGCTTCTTAAAATACATTCTCATTGATAATTGATCCAAGTAAGATATTCCCGACGTTTACTTATTCAAATGAGATATCATAAGTAATGATAACTGATCCAAATTATAATCTCGTTTTCATTGAATTTAGTGCTATTTCCATTTCAAACTACGAAATTAATATTTTAAATCTCTGAAACAGGTGAATGGGAAAAAACTATATGGTCTGAACTACGTTGATGTCGTATCTACTTTGAAAGAGCTTCCATCTGATATACGACTGGTATGTGGGCGTAACTTACACCAGTGTTTAGAGGCTTTCATTCCGCCGTCCGCCAAGATATGTGGCTCCCCTGTTAGTTACCCTCCCTTCAGTTGTATCGACTACGAAGTAGCTTCCACCGATGATTCTGAGAATAAGGGATCCGTTTCTGAGCCCTCGGGAGGAAGTCTCTCCTCTCTTACTCCCCTTTCTGAAAGACTCGTTAAAGCGAAATCTGAAGGTTACCTTGCTGTTGGAGTTCCGGCCAGTTCTTTGAAACCACCGTTTGTTAAACTCAGATCTAGATCGTTAGAACCGTTAACAGCGTTAGCGATGTGGAGCGACGAACCGCATGTAGTTGAACTTTCGAAAGGAGATCGAGGATTAGGATTTAGCATTCTAGATTATCAAGTAAGTTCGTATAATACCATCTGAGCTAAGTAAACACTACTATCAGACTTAGCACCTGTTTGTTACTCGTCAATTTTCTTATATTCAAACTAGACCCCGTTATGTCGTAGTAAACAGATGAAAAAAAGCCAGGGTGATTTTTTTAAAATTAAGAATGATCAAATGTAACGGGTAAAGTTTTGTGTTGTTTTTTTTGTTAGTAGTATATGCATATCCTTTTGTAAGTATATGCATATCCTTATGCAACTTATATAGAAATAGTGAACTTGTTATTCTTCTTACTAAACTTATTCACAAAAGTTAATAATAATTTGTACATCACACGTTAGAAAAAGTGATAATCTCATTAAAGGTGTTATTCTACGCCTTATAGGTGTTATTTTATATATAATTTCATTTTTGAAACGTATTAGTAATATTATTTACTGTAATTCTAAAGTATGGTATTAAATTTTAAAAACTTACATGTTACTCTGAAACCTGCAGTAAAAATTTACACATTGCCTCAAGACTTGCATTATTTAGCACAAGAAAAACCTTAGCAATCGATGTGTTCGAAGGAAAACGAAGTTTGATTATAAACAAGATTACGACACTTATGTTATACAACATTGTTTATTGACAAAAAGGGGACATAGATAAACGTTTCGGAATTCTATCAGATTCCATCTTCAGTATCTAAAGCAAAATAAAATGAATTTACATGAGTCTTTATACATTTTCAAAGTACAGTTGCTAAATATAACGATAATTAAACAAATAAAACACTAAACAGTAATCATGGGGAGAAACTACAGCAAGAAAACACAACGAAAAAACTAAAAATCAGTAGTACGAACATATTAAAAAATGTATAATTTAAATGAAGATTGCATGTTGTTCAGAGTTGGAGAGTGCTGCTTTGATGTGGAGGGTTTCTTTGATCAATAATTCCAGGTCAGTATTAGGCTTGCAGAGGATAGAGAAATTTGATAGTATAGGTTGATGTCCTGTTTCTTCACTGTGTTGGCCCTCTATACCCGTTTTAAATATGAAGAAAACGTTCAAGTTGTCGCTAAATAGTTAACACCGTATTATTTATCTGTTAAGTGTGGAATGTTCAACCTCGCCACCAGGAGCTGGAATACGGATAGTTGTGTTACAATCAACCGTGATCTAAACACAGGAACCTTGACCTGTGAATGTACTGCCCTCGGTTACGTTGGGTAAGTTTTCTCTCTTCTTTTTGAACTGTAAGGAATTAGGTTGCAATTGAAAGAAACACAATACGATTAATTTTCGTCAATTCGTTCAGAGGCTGTTTCATGGCGCCAAATATTTGCGTCATAAACAAGTAAAACTCACCATGTGGATATTGATTAACTAAAACTTATACATTGAAAGGTATTTTTTTTTAAATATTGCCTAATGTTTGTTGCTGAGCTTGTCTCGTTCAGCTCTGGTTAAGATTTCCGACTAAAGCACTTCCGATAATCAAGTAATCTAAAGTTATTTCTTAAAGAGACAAACAAGACTATAAAGAACGATATAAAATATAGGTCTTGTTAAGAGAAATGTTGGATTCATTTCCTTCATATTTTTAATTCAACCTTTGGTAAGTCTTTCTTACATCTATCTGGAAGTAAGCTAATGTGAGAATACTGGAATGCATTAAAGTCTTTACTCTGCTGCTTTTGATAATTATAAAATTGTTTTATTCTATCATTATTTTAGTTTGATATTATTTTATTCTATGCAAGGTAATCTATAGACGCTTATATTAAAAATAACTAAAATTTTTCTGTCTTTATTCAGGGTTATCGTACAAGATGCTCCAACAACAACTGAACGTACCACAACAGCCGTTCCAACAACAACAACTGAAACAACAGCCATTCCAACAACAACTGAACGAACTACAACAGTGATTCCTACATCAACAACTGAACGTACCACAACAGCCGTTCCAACAACAACAACAACTAAACGTACTACAACAATTATTCCTACAACAATAACGACTGAATTTACTACAACAGCCGTTCCCTCAACAACTGAGCCTACCACAACAGTGGTTTCGACAACAACAATTGAACCTACTACAACAGAAGTGGTAAGTTTAGCATATAGTTCTATGACTTACTTATCTCTGTATCCACCTTTTGGTCTAAGAGGTTTAACTAAATATGTTATTTTGTGTGATTAAATTATTCCCTCCCCTGCTTTGTTTGTAATATTTGTCCTTTCTCATAAGAGTAGATGACAACTAATTATTACATCCGGTTTTGAGAATAATGTATTGTACCAGTACATTAATTTACTATTGAATTAGTAAATTTTAATAACATCGTTATTTTTACTGTCTACTTCAGCTGTTCTCTCTCTCTCTATATATATTCTAGTTAACAACCATGCAACCACCAGAAGCTCCCCAGCCAATCACAGCTCGATTTGCTGACAGTCTTGACAAAGTTCTTATAACACTTTCTGATAGTCTTCGTCCTGAGGGATTGGTCAACTGTACTGATGTGTTCAACCAATCAAGTCTGTTGGGAGAAGGTGAGACTCCATTATTTTGGGGTACAGTCTGCCTTAGCTAAGAATGATAAAAGCCTGGACTGTAGAGTAAAATACAGTTTCTTATTGTAACCACAGGTTTATATCCCAATTGTATGAAAAACAACAGGTAAAAATTCCAAGGCTAATAACTCATGGTTACAGAATCATTTGATACGTTCATGGGTCTACGATTCCAAGGGTTAATAATACCAGATAGTATCAGCTTCATGAATATATTCTTATAGTTACAGTGGGTAAATATAACAATATTTTACAACGGTAGTTGTGTTACGACAGATACAAATCTGTTGTTAACAATAGATTATACAAAGAAACATATTGTTATAACCACATAGGCGACAAAGATATCAAAATCAAATAGGTCAAACAATCGCCAAGTTTTTTATATTTTTATTTAAAAAGGTTGACATTTAAGATTAGTTTTTAAATCCACATCACGCATAAAAAATTTCTTCCCTACTAAATATCTCTTCCCCATTCCTTATTGTTCTTGGCTTGTCTATCTTTACACGTGTGGAGACTGTAAGGCCTCCTATATTGTCAAAACCAAACGCCATTTAAAAGTCAGAGCCTATGAACATATGGGAATTTCCATTAAAACGCAAAAAAATTGAATAACCCCTGTGTTTGTTGCAAATGAGCAGGGGTAGCATTACATTTTCCACTTTTCATTTGAACCTGAATAATATCTGGATAAACTATGCAGGATCATTTTGTTTTACGTGCGTTGGAGGTGTTTGCAGAAATGCACCGTACTTTAGCATACATATTAATCCTTCTTGGTTTAAAAATGAGAACGTATTAACGAAAGGAAAACAGTGTGCTTGCAAATAGTTGTACGTATTTAATAAGGTAAATATATATATATATATATATATATCTGTTTATTTTGTTATTGTTAATTTGTTATGTTACTTTACACGTAATGTTTTTGATCAAAGAAATGAAGACTCAATACTCATCTTCCATAATTGAATCATAAATTTTTAGTAAAAATACTTTATTAGAAATTCTGTTTTTTTTCTGTACAAAAGACTTATAATGTTTAGTGAAAGTTTGCCAAATTTCGTGAATATATACATGAATCGTATCACACCGAACGATGTATCGATACAATCGTATCACGGCTTCACACCTGTATTGCCACACCTATAGTATTATTATAAAAGAAAATCAGTTTAAAATTTGTAGTAGGTACATTGGACAAAATGTTTTCCACTTCTAATTCTGTTCTTGCATTATTGTCAATTAGATGCTTCTTGGGAATGACATCATCAACACTTACCAGATGTGGTCATGTGACTCTGACATTTGTTACGGTGTGTGTATTGGTTCGGCAGAGGTCGCTTTGGCGACAGCAACTGTGATTGGTGGAAGCAGTCTTCTAGGCCCCCTGTTGCAGATTCAATTCTTTAATCCAAGAACTGGTGAACAAATGCTTGTAGAAGACCTTTCATCTTCACTAACTGTGACAGTGCGAGTTGAGAAGACAGAAATTGGAAGTGGTCAAGTTATGCTGGTAAGTGTTTTCGGAATGCTGTTTTCTGTTAATATCCATGATATTTTTCAAAAAGACAATGATCATGCGAGATACATCTTTTATTTCATATGCTTAAGAATCAATTAAATTTCTGGCAGCATATCTAAAGTGCCTTCTCTATTTTAGATTTATCAGATAAACTTGTAAAACGGGCAAATTAACTGTAAACTTACTTATCTTATGGATCATTATCGCAACTCCTCACACACAATATTGTTTGTTTGTTTCGAATTTCGCGTAAAGCGACACGAGGGCTATCTGCGCTAGCCGTCCCTAATTTAACAGTGTAAGATTAGAGAGAAGGCAGCTAGTCATTACCACCCACCGCCAAATCTTGGGATACTATTTTACCAACGAATAGTGGGATTTACTGTCACATTATAACGCCTCCACGGCTGAAAGGGCGAGCATGTTTGGTGTGGTGGAGATTCGAGCCCGTGACTCGCAGATTGCGAGTCGAGCGCCCAAATCACTTGGCCATGCCGGGCCAACACACATAATATTAAAAACAAGCTGAATGCCCATTATATGACGTGAAACAATGATTAGTTTTTATTCTCAAAAATATATCTAAATGATTGTTTTAAGAACATGTTTTCTAAGAATTAATTATAACCTAGTAACAATATATATGTACGGAGAATGACTATCCCATTTCTAGTATTTCACGAAAACAACATTTTTTATGTCATCTACTTTAAATATTGCTTAATTAGCATTTTGACTTCTGTATATTTTAGCTATTTTCAGATTTTCTTGCTGATAAATTCTTATAGATTTAAACATGCGAAAAACAACAACAACTGATTCTCAAAGACATATTCTTACTTGGTCAATTATATGACTGTACAAATTATTAATTGTAATGGTGTATCAGCTATATTTCCATAGAATGATTAACACATTAATTATCTGCGTAGCAGAGTCAACATGCAACTGATCAGATATATTCTCAGAGAATGATCAACACCTTAAGCGTCTGCGTAACAGAGTCAACATGCAACATATCAGATATATTCTCAGAGAATGATCAACACCTTAAGCGTCTGCGTAGCAGAGTCAACATGCAATATATCAGATATATTCTCAGAGAATGATCAACACCTTAAGCGTCTGCGTAGCAGAGTCAACATGCAAATGATCATCTGTATTCTCATAGAATGATCAATATATGCGTAACTGCTATTATTCTGCAAGTTGCTTAAATATGCCATCTCTTATTCTAAAACAGAACTCTTGTGACTAATATCCAGCTACATCTGCATCCAAAAACATCTTTACCATGTGTAGATTTAAAATATTGTAAAATATAGACAACTTTATGACATTATGGCCTATCCTCTACCATACTCTGAGTACAAAAGTCCACATGTTAGTAAATAATTGCAAATCGTACAAAGTCTAACACTTGATAACCATTGAGATGGTATAATAAAATGACAAAATGATTAAACGTATATATTAATGAAGGCTCTAATGGATTGATTATCAGTGTTTTAAAATAATTAATGTAAAGTTATTAATAAATTATTAGCCCATCAAGGATGTCCTTTCCAGCTTCCAATTATAACCACCCCTTTAGTACTTATGTATTCATTCATTCATTTCTTGAACTCAGTTACATTTTCTGCCTCCACCACCCTTGAAGGCAGCTCATTCCAAAAGCCAACCACCTTGTTTGAGAAGTAATACTGTCTAAACTGCAGACGACTCCTACTCTGCCAAAATTTGAACTTATGACCCCTTGTCCTATTGTTTTCACTTATAAACACAAAAACGTTTGATGGCTCTATATTATTAACATCCTTAATAATCTTAAACACCTCAATCAAATTTCCTCTGACCCTTCTCCTCTCCAGAGAGAACAAGTTTAGAGATTTTAGTTTCTCCTCATAGGACAATCCCACCATCCCAGGTATCATCCTAGTGGCTTTTTTCTGAACCTTCTCAAACAGTTCAATGTCCTTCTTGAAGAAGGGAGCCCAAAACTGTACACAGTACTCTAAATGAGGTGTTTTGTTTTTACTTTTAACCCACCACGAATGTATCGCTTAAAACAGTCAAGAGTTTTGTTTGTTTGTAGTTAAGCACAAAGCTACACAACGGGCTATATGTGCTTTGCACACCACGGGTATCGAAACCCGATTTCTAGCGTTATAAATTCGCAGACATACCGCTGAGCCACTGGGGTGGGGGGCAACAGCCAAGAGAGATGTACAAATAGAAGTCTGTTTAATATCCAACCGAGTAAGCATGTAATTATTAACTGATAAATTCCAAGTTTAAACTAAGACTGACTAAACAAGCCCCTTTTTCTTTGAGCCTATAATGTTAACAATGTTTTGGTAAAAGGCACTAATGTTACAGGCACGTGTATAAAAACTTATATTAGTTCAGTGGCAGTACTTCAAGTGTGACCATAAATGTTATGTATTATATACTATTTTAAAAGATTCACAGAAAATCTCAAGTAAAAATTTAAAAAAGTAATAATTCTTTAAACAAAGAAAAATGAAATACATAAAAAATACAAGTTTAATTTTCCCAAATCGTTAAACACACACAAAAAAAACAAATACATCACGTAAAAAATACCTAAAATAACCACCAGTTTTATTTTCCCAACTCGTCAGTTTTGGCCTAAACTCGAATTCAAGATTTTCCCGTCAGAGAGTGCTGAAGTGGTGACTGCTCAGCAAAAAAGCACGGGTTATTCTGTAGTATGGGGATTGCATCTCTGTCATTCTCGTGCAACAATGATTTCGACAAATATGTCGCGCACGAGCACCATCAAATTGCCAAACTAAACGTGGCTTAAAAACTCAAGAACATAAGATCTGCGTATTTTGAAAGGAATACCGAACGATCCAGTGTAAACAAAGATACTGTTACCTCAGTAACTGAAGCAGACGATTGGCACAGATATTAACTTTTTTATTTTACTTCTCTTGCTAGCTGCCATTTAGTTGATCAAACTCAAGAATTTGAAAAAGCACTGTAAGGTGTGAAGTACTTAAATAAGACAATGTTAGTAATATAGATAATAAGTTACAGACAAGTTGTCAAACTTTGTAACAAACCGTTGGTAAAACTTCTGTATCTAGATACGTATCGTATCGACTACTATGATGAGATACACACCCCTAGTTGTAACCTACAGAGTGCATAATTCTTCTCGCGAGTCATGGCATGCGCACGTATTACTGATGCCACGACAGTAAAAAATTGCAACGTTAAGCATCCCTTATGTGACGTCATTTTAGTGTCTACTCACTGACTGACAGGCAACACACTACTGCATTTTGGTGCGAGTGGTTATAACAGGTAACCCCTCCAGGCGGCCTACGATCCCTTTAGGGGAAGTAATCTAAAATAGGTGGTGATTTCAGATAACCAGGTGGACATTTTAGATTAGATGTACTTTACACAGTGAAGTTTGATAACTATGTCTATACAGATATAATCTGAAGCAGGTGGACATTTTAGATTAGATGTACTTTACACAGTGAAGTTTGATAACTATGT
>NW_013665920.1:193524-200053 GCF_000517525.1 Limulus polyphemus
GTAAGCTTGTTTATAAGAAAAAACCTTATTACAAAGATATTTATTTTCCAAAAAATATAGCTATTTATCATTCCTCTTAGAAAAACTTATTTTTAAGCAATCATCCGTAAATCGTTAAGTTATATTCTTAAATTTGTATAATTTGTGGGGTATTTTTACAGGACCCGATGAACCCTAACGAAACAATAATTGTGATACGAAGTTTAGTACCAGGGGGCGTTGCTCAGCAAGATGGTCGATTACTTCCAGGAGATCGCTTACTATTTGTCAATGACGTCCCCTTAGAAAATGCTTGCCTTGAGACTGCTGTCCAGGCATTAAAGGGGGCTTCAAAAGGGGTTGTGAGGATTGGCGTCGCCAAACCTCTTCCCCTTCCTGAAAGTGATCAGGTGAGTAATTCGACTTTTGTTTCCACAAGAGGGCATACCAGGCGAAAGCCTGGTGGCTCGACATTTCGTAAAATCACTCGCAAGAGGTGAACACTGATAAATTAGGTCAGCATAGGTTTACTTTGTGCTCTCAAACAGGACAAAAATGGTAGTTTTGTTTCATTAATCATTATAAATTGGTATAAAGCGTAATTTAAGACACACAACGTATTATAATATATATGAGATTCAAAGTGGCAGTCATTAAATAACAAAATGTATACTTTTAAGTTACATTGATATCGAGATATAGCAACGTGTGCAATGAAGTATCTAGCACAGTGTATATATTTTATATGTTTGAGGGTACAGTGTAACCTGTTTAAGTTTATTCAAGCTTTAATTATAAATTTCAATACCATTTACCAGTAGTGCCTGTGGACTCCAGAATCAAATATTGATACCACCCTAGGTAATTTCTCTTTCGTTATTATTTTTGTCACAAAATATTTCATTGGATTCTTTGAAACAGTTAAGTTATTAGTTCTTTACTGAAGATTATTCCATATTAAAATATTTACATATTTATAGAAGTGTCGCAGAACTTAGACAGTAACGATTTTTGAAGGGTTATGTTATTTCAGTTTGTATAAATTATAATAAGTTGACTGCTCCTCAAAATACCAACGTGTGGTTAGTTTCTGTGTTAATTTATAAATCCTTAAGTGTTCCAGAAGCATTGTCGTAAGCTGTTATTGTTTTCATGCTCGTGAATTGACTTTCTGGTTTGGAAACATTTTGTATATTGGATAGTTTGTGAAAGCTCTGTGATGTTAAATCATATTTTTGCTAAACATATCGACTGTTTGTAAACTTTTTAAATTTTGTTCCAAAATTGCTATCAATAGCTAAAATCAAAGCCTATGAGAAAATAAAATTTCCAGCTGAGTTGATTAGTTTGTTTGGTACTTCATTTCACCCTCATTACCTTGGTACCAACATGTAATCATATGATTGGATTGTTTTGCTTCGTTCCTGCAAATGATTTACTTTCTCTTATTCCTTGAGCTGTAATTGGTGTGTTTGAAAATTCAAATCTTAAAAGATGAGAAAGAAATTTAATCTCATATATCTTATCTCTTTACATAGCATGCCCTCAACAATGCATTTTATAAAGTTTCATTGTTATTATTCTACCAAGGTGCAATTAATTAGAAGAAATGCTTGTGATTTGCTAAATAAAGGCATTAATTAGGTGATAAATAATGGGACTCAAACAGTTTTCTTGTTTTTGCATCTCTATCGTATTGCTAAAACAGCTTTAGTTATTATTTCCGTTATGAAAACAGACAAGTAATTAAAATATTTCAATTAAAAATAGCTAATGGGAAAAAATAAAAATAAACTGACATTTCATCAAAAACCCAAAAAAAAGAAGCAACCATTTTCGAATGTAGTTATGAATAATCCTTATGATCTAAGTTTAAAACTGCCTTCATTTGAAAAGCTATATCAAATCAACTTTACACAAATGGTTAATGTTTAGTTGTTGCTTCAATGTTATTTTAGTGGTCAATGACCATATTCAAACATGTCCAACACAGCCGCTCAAAACAATAAGTACAATATTAAGTTACATGGACGTATATTTTACTTTATGTTTCATAACAAATTTAGAAACTGTGTATGAGTTACTAATCATTATATATAATTTTGTCTTTTTTTTACAATTAATAATGAATTTTGATTTACATTTTGTCGTTAACTGCATTTAATAAATAATCTTTTTCACAGGTTAATTTTAATGAAAAATTGTTCTACGTATATTCACTAAAAAATTGTAAAATACTGGATTATATATTTTCTAAGGTACAGATAGAAAAAAACGCATGGGCAAATTTCTTCATGAGCTGTATTAACAAATTGGAATAATCAACATTGTCACGACGTAGGATTGGCCCAAAATAAAACATGTACGTATCTTATCATTGTCAGTTTTCCGCAGTTTCTCTGTTAACGCTATTGCTAGCAGGATGGTTACTAGATGTTAACAACAAAACTGGCGGATAATACTAAAGAAAAAGTTGCAAACCCCACTTTCCTGTCTCGTGGTTGTAGCGAAAGAGTAGATAACGCTCTGGTTACTAAAGAAATCGAAGCTGGTTTTTGTGGTTATTATTTATTGGAAGGCTCCACAGTCTCATATAGACAATACCTTTATGCTTTACGTTATCTTTTTATTCCCTAAAATGAGCAGAGATTCTTAGACTACCAATCACATGAATGTTACATTATTCAACTCAGTTTTGTTGTGTAAGACTTTATTTCCTTTATTATTATTATTTTTTACTCAACACGTTATTGTAAGACGTGATTTGTAACTACAACAAAAATACAACTGTTATTTATTGAAGCACCATGGGATCCACAATTTTAGGGCACAAGGCCCATTTCCTGAGATCAATATTTCGAGGATATTTGTTTCTTTTATCTGAATAATTGTAATAACATAACATAATAAATATACAGTTGCACAGTCTGGCGATAGGTGACGCAATCAAAAGTTAAGCCTAATTCCACAAATTTAATGTCGTAATCTGGTGAATTTGAAATACATTATGTTTTTTATCATTATGTATCTAACGCTGTCAGTTAATTTCACTCCAAAAATTTATTTTTAAGGCATAAACCAGTAAAGAAGGTAAAAATGCCATTACAAAAGTGCTAATTTAATTGGCAATCCTTTTATCTTCGAACACATATTTACTAAGATCACTTTCACCGCAAAGAAATCTTACTTTGAGTTATTTATGTACGTTATAGCTCAATTCCAAAGCAGAGAAAGTATTTTGTTGATAATGAAAGCATTATACATATTCTGTATGCTCAATTCACATTGAGAACCAGCGACTTTTAATAAACGATGTATAAATGGATAATGTAGCTGAGAGAGAGAAAATACATCAATTTATATCACATAATCACTTCATTACTGTTAGCCTGGGCTTTATTAAAAATCGTGTCACCACACCATTAGTAATTTGCACCGATTAATTTTTTAGGGGGGGGGGGTATTTAAATGTTTGTAACTTGACAAAATTCGTTATCCGGCTAGTCTTTCGAGAAGAAGATAAAAGTAGTCATTAACTACCTCTTGAGAAATTTTTCAGCAGTAAAAAAGCATAAAACCACTTCTGAAGGTATATTTCATTTAACATGATCATCATTTCTACAACTTCTATTTGGATGACATAAGCATTAAGGCGTATTCTAACATCTGTAAAATAACTTAAGTACTTTAAACTCATTTTTATTTAAAGGAATAACCAATAACTGTAATCTTTTTGTGGGTAAGACATTTAGCGCCGCCTGATTTTACATCCTTCCACTGAGAAATTTATAAATGGTTAGAGGATTGTTTGTTTGTAATTAAGCACAAAGCTACACAATGGGCTATCTGTGCTCTGCCCACCACGGGTATCGAAACCCGGATTTTAGCGTTGCAAGTCCGCAGACATACAGCTGTGCCACTGGGGGGGGGGCTGTTTAGAGGAATCGATTTAAAATTGTTGAATTATTCTCTAAAACAGGGGTGATGTACTTGCATTAAATGATTCACAAAAAAGGCGTCATTGCTCAATTAGAGGTTTATTGAATTTGGTCCTATTAAATAATTATATAATAGTTATTAAGACAAAAAGTTTCAAGTATATACACCAATGTCCAGAGATGTTGTCAGGATACAGATGAATCGATTTTGTAGATGAATTTTCCTGAAAGTTTCCGGAAGTCATTCCAATTTGAAGGTCAAACACCAAAGTAGTATCTATGTAATGAAGAACTTCAAAGAGTTTTACTAACTTTATTAACGAAATAATTTAACTCCTTCAGACAGTACCTCATGAAAACATGACAAACATTTGCTAACAGTATACGTCTTCGGAAAATTAGAGAGGGTTGAGTACCATATATTAAAACGGTTTTAAACATGCAAATCAGCAAGTTACGTAAAAAACACAAACGATATAAAATCACGGTGGAATGGCTTGTATAAGAACTAACTTTTAACATTGTTTCGCGCAACATAGGTAATCTGATGCCACTAATATTGATCTTTTTGGAGAAGAATATTTAACAGTCCTTTTTGATGCAACATTTTCAATCACTCAGATCATAAAGATGTGTTCAGATCGGAGATTTAGAATTTCTAAGACTTAGAATACCCCTTGTATTTACTGGTATTAAAAAAAGGAATGCGAATCAACTTTGAAAACGATCTTCCAGGAAGAGACTTGCAGCAAGTTAAGCAAAGTACAGCGTCTTGTAACAGGTAGGAATCCACGCACATTACCAAAAGTCGTCCACATGTTACAGGCATTAGTACGCAACGTAATCAAGAAGGGCATCCGTCTGTAAGAGCGATATATGTCACATCTACACAAACCGTTCCATTCAACTGTTGCATACCTCAAGCGAATGGAGAACAAAATAGGTATTCATGCTATTCTATTCAAGGTAAGTCGTCTGACGTAGTGTCTATTGATGTCGGTGTCATCGAAATGTTGAATTGGGAGCTGCGAAACCGTCATTCTCGTACGCAAGATAGATTATGAAAGCATTACAGGGAGGAGTTGTGTGCTTTGAACAAGAAAATTTTACGACTGACACTTTTATAATGAAAACTACGCTGCAGAGTTATTTTCAAGACTTACTGTCTTCAACTACAGCCTGATCGGATGTGGCGACAATAGGCTGTAAGGACTTGATGAGGTTCCAAAATCGTCTTAATATAATGTACTTAACCTGTCTATTATGGCTATAACTTAGACCACATATCTATTGATTGGACTATCGTCCAAAATACCACTCCATTTACACTTTATTGTATAATCATTACAACAATAAAGTTATCAGCAAATTGAGTTTTTAAAATAGGAACAGAATTTCTTGAGGCAGCATTGCCAACATCTCAACTTACTGAATGCTCTGGATCACGTTTATCTAAAGTCGCACTTAAGACTATAGCGTTTTCTTACTTAACAGGATAGAATACTCATATTAAACCCATTTATATGTATCACATCTTTTAGACTATTTATCTCGCAGCTGACGAGAGTGGTTCGTCGCATAAATGATTGGATTATAAATATTTATTTTCGAGTGGCATTGCTTTTAACTACAGAACTAAAACCCTTTAAATATCTTTGTCTTAAACCCTTAAGATATTTCAATTCAGTAAATGCAATGTATTTCAATATCTTCAGCTGCTTCGTGGTAGCAAAAATAAATAATCGGAAATAATGCATTCTTACAAGTATATTTCAGGAACGGATCTTCATTTGCTTATTGTTTGTAGAGGTCAACATTTAATTGCTTCATAGTTTGGTATTTATGTATTTTTGGCAGTAATTACTGCAAATTATGACTGCTTAACATTTTGTGAACTATTCCACAACTAGCCCAGAATTCAGGCTCCACATCTGTTTTTATATTTGTTTTGTTGTTGTACTGATTATTCTTCCCGGCCTTGAATAATTGGCATTCTAATAAAAATACAAATAGTTAAAATTTGATTTAAAATAAGGTTTTATTTACACCTTGTTGGTATTATATGGATAACTGAGCACGAAAATTACAGCTTTGCATTAACTTATCTGCATAGTTACATTATCTACAAGAGGAGAAAACCATTCATTTATTGAAAACAAAAATTCAAATTTAAAAGTTTATTTTTTACTAGCACACCAAATTATAGAAGCTCTATCCTTCCTCCTATAGGTTAATTCATGCCAGTATATCCTCCTAGGATGGTTCTGGACTTGCTTATCCCGGAGGATAAACGTGTCAAGAATCATCCTAGGAGGATATATTAGGATAAGTTTATCTACACAGGATGGAACCAGTAGGAATTAATCTACACAGGAAATATCTTCCTAGGATGGTTCTTCACGTGTTTATCATTTGTCCTGTGTAGATTAATTTCCTACTGGTATACCTTCCTAGGATGGTTCTTCACATATTTATCATCTGTCCTGTGTAGATTAATTCCTACTAGTATACCTTCCTAGGATAGTTCTTCACGTGTTTATCCTCTGTCCTGTGTAGATTAATTCCTACTAGTATACCTTCCTAGGATAGTTCTTCACGTGTTTATCCTCTGT
>NW_013665920.1:200713-238186 GCF_000517525.1 Limulus polyphemus
ATTCCTACTGGTTTATCTTCCTAGGATGGTTCTTCACGTGTTTATCATTTGTCCTGTGTAGATTAATTCCTACTGGTTTATCTTCCTAGGATGGTTCTTCACGTGTTTATCATTTGTCCTGTGTAGATTAATTTCTACTGGTTTATCTTCCTAGGATGGTTCTTCACGTATTTATCATCTGTCCTGTGTAGATTAATTCCTACTAGTATACCTTCCTAGGATAGTTCTTCACGTGTTTATCCTCTGTCCTGTGTAGATTAATTCCTACTGGTTTATCTTTCTAGGATGATTCTTCACGTCTTTATCTTCCATACTGCGTAGCTTAATTAATCCTCCCACATCCTCTTTGGATGGTTCTTCATGTGTTTATCATAGATCCTAAGTAGCTTAGAATGAACCTGTCTGATGGTGGTAAATATGATTACTTTCTTACAAAGGTAAGTAAGTTACGGCACTATTGTAGCCAAACAGATGAATGCAATATTAGTTTACATTGGAAAGTGTAAAAAACAAAATGTAATTTCACCTTGTTATTAATTATGAAAGCGAATAACGAACACTGATTCCATGCCAGAGGTTTCGAATTTTTCATATTCCACCATTTGATAATTTAAATCAACAGTGCCAAATGTTTAAGATTGTATGCTAACAACTTTAATCTATAAAAATAATGCAAAACTGTATTGTATTAAAATCCTACAGTTCTCCGGAAACTGATGGAATAATATCATTAGTACCTATCGAGCAACATATCTTTATACTCATTTGAAAGCTGAGTATAAGTTTGGTATTCATGAATTGTGTTATAATCCTACAGTTCTCCGGAAGCTGATGGAATAATATCATTAGTACCTATCGAGCAACATATCCTTATACTCATTTGAAAGCTGAGTATAAGTTTGGTATTCATGAATTGTGTTATAATCCTACAGTTCTCCGGAAGCTGATGGAATAATATCATTAGTACCTATCGAGCAACATATCCTTATACTCATTTGAAAGCTGAGTATAAGTTTGGTATTCATGAAAATGTCGTCAACGTAACAGAACGTTTGCTGCTATGCGTGATTTAACATTTTTGTGTATATTACATCATCGTCATTATTTCTCACTTTGTTCCTAACAGAAAATAATACAAACTTCCACAGTTAACGAAACACACTGTATAATCTACGTTTATAATGTTTTCGAAGTTATGTCGTAGGGCTAAAACAACAGTTTATAAATAGCTAAAAGTGTAGAAAAAAATTAAATTTTAAGATTATCAATATCGCCCTTCTTCAAAATGATAAAATTGAATCAAAAGACTAAAGAAAAGTTCACATTTCTTTACAAAATAAATCATCTTCTAGTCGTCCGTGAACTTAATATTTGTGATTTTCTGCATATTACCTGTGAGATATTTGGTATTAAACGTTTATTTATATGACCAAAAAAAGATGTTTATAGAGACAACCGATTTTATTAAAAGAAAAATTTCTTCTTATTTACCAATAATAAAGTTTACGTCTACAAAGCCTTTAAAGCTATTCGCGAAAATGGAATGTATTGGGTCAAATTACGTAACATCCGATTGATGTTACAGCTCGACTGACGAGAACTGATGTAAACGTAAAATACAGTACTCAGAAAGATAGGGTCTTGTGGGGCAAAGTGTGTTTCATTTTGCTTTTCTCGAACCCGTAAGAAGGAACTGCAGTGATCTAGCCCGAACACTTGATTTGTCAAATTCCTGTGCGTAATAACAGAGTATACAAAAAAAAGAGTTGCATAAATAAGATGCACACGTTAAATTATAAGATACGGCATAAAAACAAGTAATATCGTCCTGAAATCAGTCTAATAATATTGAAAATAACACTGACTCTAAAATCAAACTAACTGAGCTGAAAGTACCAATCTTATAGAAATCATTTTAGTAACATTTCATGTAACAATCACAATAAAATCAATTTAATTTGATGATATTGGAAATAACACTAACCCTGAAATAAGTCTACTAATATCGAAAATAACAATTACCTGAAGTAATTCTAATGGTGTTAAAATTAACAAACACATTGAAGTCAGTTTAATAACATTGAAAATAATACTAACACTGAAATAAGTTTATTAATATCGAAAATAACAATTACCTTCTAATAGCATTTAAAGTAACAGTCACTTTGAAATCCATCTAATGACACTGAAAATAACATTAACACTGAAATCAGTCAAATGGTACTGAATATAAGAATTACCCTCGTGTCAGTCTAATGACAGTGAATGTAGCCGTCATCCTGAAATGAGATTAATGACATTGAAAGTAAAAAATACATTGAAGTCAGCTTAATAATACTGATAGTAAATCAGTCTAATAACATTGAACATAACACTAAAGCTGAAAGCAGGTTAATGACATTGAATGTAACAATTATTCGAAAGTTGGCCTAATGACGCTGGATGTACGACAGTGGAATAACGTTAACCCTGAAATTAATATCATAACATTGTAAATAACAATTAACACTGAAATCAGACTAATGACATTGAACGGAACAATTACTTAAAACCATTCTAACGATATTAATAGAACAATCAGCGTGAAATCCGTCAAATAACAGAGAAAACAACACTAATCCTGAAATCAGTCTCATGACATTGAAAGTTAGAATTAACCTGAAGTCTGTTTTTTGTTTATAGTTAATCACAAAGATACACAATGAGCTATCTGTGCTGTGCCCACCACGGGTATCGAAACCCGATTTTTAGCACTATAACCCTCCAGATTTACCGCTGAGCCATTGGGGGGGGGGGCAAACTGGAGTTAGGCTAGTGACATTAAAAATAACTACACCTCTTAAATCGGTCTATTGACATTGAAAATAATTTTTCACGAAATAAGCCTAACAACATAGAAAATAAGATTAAAATTCAATCTCATGACATCGAAGGTAGCATTCACCCTGAACTCGATCTAATAATATTAAAAATAACACGCTGAAATAGGTCTCATAGCATTGACAATATGCTAAACGTGAAATAATTCTAATAGCATTGATAATGATACAAAAACTGATATTAACCTAATGATATTGATAGTAACACTAACCCTGATATTAGTCTAATGGCAGTGAAAATAAAAATTGCCCTGAAGTTGGTCTAAAGATATTGAAAATAATACTAAACGCTAATTATCGGTCTAAATATGCCAAAGGTAACAATAACCTTGAAAACACTTTAATAATGCTACAAATAACACTCATTCTTAATATAACAACGAGTTTGAAGTTAGCTCAATGACATTGATAGAACAATCATCCTGAAATTCTACTAATGACATAAAAAATATCCATAACTAAGAAATATATATATATATAATACTTGAAACAACCGTGGTATTCAACTACGTCTATTGACATTAAAAATAACAGTAACCCTCAAATCAGTCCACTGAAACTGAATGTAACCCTTACACTAAAAGCAGTGTGATGATACTAAAAATAAAACAAGCACCACCATGAAACGGGATTTCTAGTGAAATTCAGAGTAACATAGCCAAGACGTTAGTTTAATAAAACTGTAATTAACCACAACCCTGAAATATTTTTAAATACATGAAATGAACCTCCTTCCTGAAATATGTGTAATGATGTTTATAGTATACGTCACTTAGAAGTAATTCTAATGACATTAAAGTTTCACATTGATGTCTGTTACGTAAAAGTATTTCTATATGTCCTAACAGATCTGTAACAAATCACAATAATAATTCATGTATAAGAAATATGCTAAAGCATAAAATAGAATGAACATCAAGACGTCTTAAGTTCTTGAAATAGAACAATATAACTGTAGTTAATAACTCTAAAGGATTACTCCCTCTTTCATTACGTATAAAGCACTAATTAATGTTAATAGCTCCAAAAGATTACTTCCATTTTCATTATGTAGAAATTGCAAATTAGTGTTAATAACACCAAAAAGATTACTTGCACTTTCAGTACATAGAAAACACTAACTAGTGTTACTATCTCTAAGGGATTACTTGCTCTTTCATTATGTAGAAAACACAAATTAGCGTTAATAGCTCCAAAATACTTCCTCCTGTTTCATTATGTAGAAAACACTAACTAGTGTTAATAATTCCGAAAGAGTAGTTGCTCGTTCATTATATATATAAAAAATATAAACTGATGTTAACAACTCCAAAAGATGCTTTGTTCTTTTTTTTATGTAGAAAACACTAACTGATGAAAATATCTCTAAAATTATTGACATATAAGTATGACATTAACACATTTATCGTAATGACTCCAAAAAATCTAGTTTTTAATTTCGTGGAGACCACACTTTAGTGTTAATATCTTCAAGAATATCAACTTTGTATTATATAGGAAACGCAGTTTCAAAAAACCTAAAGCTAGTAAAATGAAATCTGGAGTCTGTCAACGTATACTACATTTATTACGAGTTTATGAACATAGTGCTTCAAATACTATTATTTGGAAAAGATTTGAAGATATGTTGTCAAAACCAAAACCCTTGATATTATCCCCTACAAAATGTTACACGGAATGCAACGCATGATTGGTTCACTCTCTCCTTTAGTTCCAGTAGAGTACCCAATCTTGGAGAGCACGAGGAAACATCAACAATTAACAACCACTTAAAATGCGTTTCGAAAGCGTTCTCGAACCATGTATAATATCAAGAACCAATATTCTGAATATTTTCTGTAAACGTCTATATAAAGTTGCCTTAGAGCACACAGTATAGAGACAATGTATTGTGTACTTACTGTAAGTTTCTACAGACAGTTGCCTAGAAACACACGATATAGAGACAGTATGCGGCATACTTCTTGTAAGTCTCTACAGACAGTTGCCTAGAAACACACACGATATAGAGACAGTATGCGGCATATTTATTGTAAGTTTCTACAGACAGTTGCCTAGAAACACACGATATAGAGACAGTATGCGGCATACTTCTTGTAAGCTTTTACAGAAAGTTGCCTAGAAACACACACGATATAGAGACAGTGTGCGGCATATTTATTGTAAGCTTTTACAGAAAGTTCCCTAGAAACACACACGATATAGAGACAGTGTGCGACATACTTATTGTAAGCTTTTACAGAAAGTTGCCTAGCAACACAGTATAGAGACAATGTGCTGTACATTTACTCCAGTTTTCTACAGAAAGTTTTTTACGAACACACACACACACAGTGTAAAAAGTTTATTATGTATTCGCATATGATAAAAAACTTTTAAAACATGATAGCGTATCTGTTCTCTCTCCTTCTTAATTTGTTCATAGCAATAATGTTTCACCTTTTATCCATAGGTTTTCTTCATTTCTATCGTTGTTATATGTGTTGTTACGTTACGACAAGCGAGCTATCAACGTCGAGTATATTTGTTAAGTTAATGGGCTGTACACAGGACGAATGGTAAATATACTCAGTCCCAATATAGCCGGCATGTAAACAGGTCCGAGTCAATGTTTGTCTTAATTAGTACGTAAGTGGAAAGTTCGATTTTTATTTTTTGCCTCTCAACATTTATTCTGACAAGAACGATAGTTATGAAACATGAGGGTTTGTATTTCAAATTGTATTTCAGTTTCTGTTACAATAATGTGTTGTCTGTCAGTCAGTCAGTAGACACTAAAATGACGTCACATGAGAAGAATTATGCACTCTATATGCGACAACATAACATGACATATGAACTTCAAAAGCAAGAAATAAATATATATATATGTCTATTATTATTCATTTTGGTTTTATTTACTCTTGAAATAGAACACTTTCGGGGACCCTGCAGAAGTACATTGAATCGTATCTCTGCCAACCCAAGTTAATATTATTTAACAGGGAAATAAAACAAGAATAAATGTGAATATAGATTTCTTAAGGTCACATATTAATATCACAAAAATCCAAAATAGCCCCACAGTGGAAGTGTGGAAGAAGGGTAGAGGACTAGAGGTGTACATGTATCCTTATTTATTGTATCTTACAATCCTCTCCCCATTTCTTATGGCAAATGGTTTTCGTTTTATGGACTTTTGTATTAAGTATCATTATGATATATAATGAAACATACATGTATATGTAATGTTACTGGCATTTCCGTCTTTCCTTAATTTACCCACATCAAAATAAAATGCACGATATGAAATAATGATTCAAATATTACCCTGTAAATAAAAACTGATTAAGAGTTAGAGTGTGTTTTTATAGTTATTTTGATGGTATTATTGTATTTTTACTACATCTACTTTTTACAACCGTTAATACTGAGGGTTGAGTGCCTTATATTCAAACGATTATGAATATGCAAATCAACAAGTTACATGGCAACCACAGCCCATATCAAGTCGCAGTGGGGCGGAATTATCAGAAAGTGACCTGCAACAAGTCATACCCCCAATCGTGGTAAGATAAGGTGGGAATCTACGAACAAAAAGGTCAAAGGCAAAAGCCGTCCACGTGTCCCAGGCAATAGTATGCAACATAATCAAAAAGGATATACAACAGGAGAGTGACACCATTCACAAATACACAAGTTGCTTCCACGAAATATCTGTTTAATCTTCTTATACTTCAAGTATCTGGAGAATGAATAAAATATTTATGCTGTTTCATACGAAAGCATACTTGTGAAGTCGCTGAATGCAGTACCTGTGGATTTCTTTGCAATTGAACTGTTGCAACTGACTCTGAAAAAACTTTTGTCATTACTCCTAATAACTTATGGAAAGCATGCATGGGGTGTGCTTTGAACATGACAGTTGTATGACGGAGCATTCTGTAATGGAAACTACGCTGCAGGGCTATTGTCAAGATGTTCGGTTGTCAAATAGAGCATGGACTGCAACGACGAAGTGAGACTCCAAATTCATTTTAATATAGCGTCCTCATCCTCTGGACTTTGTTATTATTGAACATCAATAAAACACACATATGTATGTATTGGTAATGACATTTGCATCTTTCCTATATTTGCCCACATCAAAATACATTGAAGAAACTTCAATATGTAATCAACTTTAATTCACCATAATACAATCGTTAGGAAACAAAATGTAAAAAGGAATGAGGTTTTAATTTTCTCTAATGAGATGGATAGGCCTGCTGGGCTTTAACAAGCGTACGAATAGGGGCCTTTTTTCGACCCCTAGGACTTTATTCACTCTCTGTACAGCTTCATCGACCCCAAGGGGTAGATATCGACCACGTTGAGAAACCCTGCTCTAAATGTTCTGTGTAGACGTATATGACTGAAACGTGGCACAATATTCTTAGTTAATAAGCGATAAGAACAATACTTGGTTTATGGAATTTTTAACTTAATAGTTAATTAATAATTAGTTTTATTTCTGATGAGTAAACGGGAATGTACGACAACTGCTTGTTGTAGAAAAAAAACACGAATTTTATTTCTTACTCAATAGCATTAATGTTCGAATATCAGCAGATCATATTTTTCTTAAATGATCAAAATTCTCTATATTTTTGTATACTAAACCGTGACACATTGTTTCCCCTTATTACAATTTTTTGCCTGGTAAACATGTGTTTTTTATGATCATTGATTTGAATTAAGAACATATATTTCAGTATCAAATTTTCTTGCTTTAGAAGAAGAAATATAGTCTTTTTTTGTTGTATTGTTTTTTTCTGATGTAAGCTATACGCATGTTACCAAGAACGAAACGATTCACCAGTTTATCCTTACAATATATCCATTTGTTGAACGTCTATCTAACCTATATTTATCTATCTGAGAAATATATTTTATAACCCTAGTAAGTCTACCAGTTATGCCGATTTCAAAAGTAGAAATTGAACAGTCTATCAGAATCGAAAAGGATGATTACCCGAGAAAAGCTCCCAAATCGATTCCTTGAAAATATTCTATTCCAACTTTAAATTAGAACTTTTATTCCTATAAGTTTTAAATGCAGAGGCATAAGTGTTTGTGTTGTTTTTTTTGTTTTTTTACTGAATGCAAGGAACCATCAGATTTAAATAGGATTTAAATAAAGTGGGAATTTAAAAAGTATAAGCACGCCGTTAGTTAATTCAAAAACATTGAACACAATTCTTGTTTGAGAGAAGGTTTAGACAGATAATGGTATTCTCGAAAGGCGTTGATAATGGACTGCCTCTGTCTATGAATATTTGGACGAAGTTTTGGTCTGATTAAGATCTGCGCTACCAGCTCGAAACGTCGTCCAGAACTTCCTAGATAGTTGTATCCTATTAACAAATCCTTTCGAGTACTGAACACAATTGTAGATCATTTTTACAGAGCAACGACTGGATTTTCAAAACAGAAAACGTAAAAACGCAGTAACCTATTATTAGTAGTTTACTTCATACTGTAATTATAGTGAATACCTTATGGCTAAGCGTAAAATTGCACAATGGGCTATTTCAGCTATGCCCATCCCAAGAATCAGACTACATTTTTTAGTGTATTAAGCCTTCGTGCTCGTCTCTGAACTAGGATGGTGGGGATTGGGACACAGAATATCTGCAAAAAAATGAGTAAGGTAATTAGAACGATATATAGTTTTATAAAACAGTTTTGAAAATTAGGATCCCTACAGATGTCATCACTCGGGTGTTTCGTAATACAAAGAAGCTTTGTTTTGATTACACTATGGTTATGATTTACTGTTGGATTGATGAAGATAAAAATCGGAATTAACATTCTATATTCTGAGATATGTATGACTGAAATTTGATTTATAACGGTAATAAAAGTTGTGACATTCTTCGGCACAATAAATGTGCACGAAATCGTAACACCCACCTGCTAAGTACTACTTCTTAATCGAACGGGTGATATTCACGCGCGTGCATCTCTCTTCTGGGAGTTAACCAGTTACGCTGATTGAACATGATATAGCATGACAAAAGTAAGTTTTATATGCTGCCAGTTCCCTCAGTACAAATACAAACAACTTTCTGACGTTACTGTGACAACGGCTGACGTCACAGTTAAGAGATCAGAAGTACTGAAAGATAGCAATTACAGATTAGCTAAGGTAAACAACTGAAAACGAACAATATTTTATTGATATTTTATGCAGCTATATATTAATATAATATAGGATATGCCTAATCGGTTACTCCTGGTCTGTATTGAAAGGATTGTTCTGTTCCCCAAGAGCTGTATTATATGAAGTCAACAAATAAATAAATTGCATAGATATATTTTAAGATAGAAACAAGTGAGCCGAAGAGAATGATCACGAAAGTTAGAATAACAATTAACTAAGAACTACCTGTAACTGCCAATCATTCAAACACCTTTACAAACAATCAATGAAATGATTTAACAAGCCACAACAGTCCCTAAAGTACATAATCTATCTACTTATCGAAATCAAGTAAACATAAATTATTTCAAGATGCAAGAAATACTTATGTCAGTTAAAACTACTCTACTACATATTTCATAGGCCGAGCGTGGCTAATGGTTTTTGTGCCCAGACTATGTATCTAAAAATTATTTATTTACGCTTTATTAAAGAAAAAAACGCACTCCGCACCTTGGGACCGTGGGTTCATTATAAGAATTTAGGTCAAATCCAATTATTTGGTAAGATAAAGGTAGCCCAAGAGTTGTCTGTGGATGTTGTTGACTAGCTTTTTTCCCTCTGTTTTATCAGTTGAGAATTATGGACCATATATCCCTTATGTAGCTTTACTAGAAACATTGTAAACACACAAATGAATATATCATTTTTTCTCTCATTTTATCTTGAAAATTTCAGTTCAAAGACGTATTTGGAGAACAATTGTTGTGAGAATTGACACTTATGGAAACAATTCGTTAATTACAAATTTTTACGCCTAAAAATTTACAACTGCTAGAACTATAACTTTCTGTAAATACAGAAATATTAAGAACCACTTAGAACATAAGAATGTTTACATGCGTTTCGCTACTGGCAACAGGAACTGTAAACAGAAGATAACAATATTCTGAAGTCATTATCCTACCTAAATTTAAATCCCAATGGATTGGATTTCACACCTGAAACTTAGGTAATAAAAAGCAAAAGAAACGATAAGATTTTCTGTAAAATAATTCTTAGATTTCACGGTAATAACGAAGTCCTAATTAAGATTTTACATTTATTCTAATTAGCCTAATTGTGTATTGATTGGATGTTTCAACTGTTTGCCTGTTCCATATTGTTTGCTTATTTTTGTTTGTAATTAAGCACAAAGCTACACAATGGGCTATCTGTGCTCGGCCTACCACGGGTATCGAGACCCGGATTCTAGCGTTGTAAGTCAGCAGACATACCGCTGTGCCACTGGGGGGCGTTTCATATTGTTTGTTTGTCTGATCCAAGTTATTTATATTCATTTCAAAATAAACCTTTAACCCTATAATTACTGATGGGTTTTTTAACACATTTTATAAGCTATCTATACAACAAATTTTTTATCACACATGGAATTATTTAAACAAAATACCATCATCGTTGATGTTACAAATCTCTTTTCACCAAAGTTAATGTTGAAAATACAATCCGTGACGCACCCTCTGATGTGGTTTCCAATTTCATCTATTCACGGCTCATCGGCACAGCATGGAACAGCAAAAAAATAATATTAATAATACAGTAAGGTTTCTTATAATGTTGATGTGTATATAATATTTATGGTATGTTCAAAATCTTTTAATACGCCATTTCATAACTTAAGTAAATGTATGTATGTGCTAAAATTATTATTGTTCTCTATTATATATTGGACCGGCTAGAAGAGCCTTAATTAGGCGAAACTGCAGTCCACAGCATAGAACACGACGAGTCCAAGAATATATTGGGTCACTACGTCACATATTATATTCTGAATTTTGCTTTTGGTGAAAGGAAAAAGCATTTTTAATATCATCATCAAACAGTTGGACCATCATATAATGTCGAATAATGAAATTGGCGCAATGCAATAATATTATTCACATTACCTAAATTAATTTAGGTTACTAAATTGTAAGTTAAAAATGGCTTACGGATTCCATAAATATTGCAGTTAATCTCACAAATTACTGATGGAAGTTTCCTATGTATCTTACATAGAAAATGGGGAATTCCACCAAATGTTTTGGGTCAGTTTTTACACTGAGTATTGTATTAAAATTGCCATATATATTCTTGGATCCCACCAGTAGTGAACGGAATTGAAGCATGCTGGTCAGTTTAGGGTTAACAATTACAACAAAACAAATCTCCCGGTGAACCCTAAGTATTTGAAAGGCATTAGAAGAGTACGGATGTCAGTTCTAACTGAAATGTCGTTCACACATTTTATTCACCATGTTTACACACAGCCAGATTCTACTTGTACGTACATAACACTTTTCAGCGCGTGCGCTGAAAGCAAAGTAATTCCACATGAAAGTTTCTGATTGATAACACTGTCAAAATAGAATTCACAAAGCTATACATAATGATTATAATACTGGATCTAGAGTGTGTGAATGGAAATTCAGTTGAGACAAAAAGTATTGCAGAATAAGAACAAGTACCTTATTACTTTTATGTTGCCTTCTTCTCTACGGGTAATGCGTGGAACAGAGGGCCCAATATTTCGCGTCCAGTTACCACAAAAAGAATAATAAAAACAAACCGCCCTCCTCGCTTTGAGGCTGTGAATGCGTTATAAGAGTGACGGTCATATTCGGCTATTAGATTAGGGTAGCCCAATAGTTGATGATGGATAATGTTGACTGACTAACTTCCAATCACTTTATCAGTTTAAAATTAGGAGACGGCTAGCACAAATAATCCCTTGTTTAACTTTGTGCGAAAATACGAATCAAGAAAATTTTCTTCACACACACATTGTCGGTTGTCATGTGCTAATTGTGTACTAGTTGTTTATCAGAGTAACATATTGTCAGTAGTTAAGTATTTATTTTGCACTAGCAGTTTATCAGAGTAACATATTGTCAGTAGTTAAGTATTTATTTTGCACTAGCAGTTTATCAGAGTAACATATTGTCAGTAGTTAAGTGTACTAGCTGTTTATCAGAGTAACATATTGTCAGTAGTTAAGTATTTATTTTGCACTAGCAGTTTATGGGAGTAACATACATTGTCATTAAAAACAGATATAGTTATATCGAAATAATTCGCAAATTATATAAGAAAGTACAAAGATTTATTTTCTATAGTTTCTTATCCTCTGCTACATTCCTGAAATAAAATGAAATGAAAAGTGTGTATATAAATATAAACCCTTCACTAAATAGATTCGGTTTTACTGTTTAACGTTACTTGAATAAATATGTAACAGATGTAAATGTTAGTAACAGCTGATAGAAACAGGCAAGTAGTGTGGACATTAGCTAAGTAATCTTCAAGTGATGTCGTGACAACACATCTTGATGAGTTGGGTTGCTTAAACAATGAATATTGCTATTTTTTAATGTTATCGAAACAGTTATCATCACTAATGTGACACAGTAAAGGTGTAAATAGTTGTGCTACAATTTTATTATTGAGATCGGCTCCATACAGCACTGTAGGTTTGTTATATCTCAGGTTCTGCTTAAACAGAACTGTAGGTTGGTAAAGTTATTACTATACATGTTCACCTGACGATAATGTCTGGTACCTGATGATGACAAAACCTTGTCGAAACGTTGTGCATTTGCTGTTATGTTAAACTTATATTAAAGTCTTTCTTCATTACCCATTCAAGCCGTCTCCAGCCATTATTAGTATCAAAGTGGGTTCCTCGTCATCGAATTCACCTGACGATAATTTATAGAAGAAAGGGGAAAAAATGAGCTGTAACCAAATAAAGGTGTTTGTCGTCTTTATATATCAGTAAAAGCAATAGAAATTTTAACCTCCCTAAACTTAATTACAAAATGAGCTGTGATCAAATAAAGGTGTTTGTCGTCTTTATATATCAGTAAAAGTAGTAGAAATTTTAACCTCCCTAAACTTAATTACAAAATGAGCTGTGATCAAATAAAGGTGTTTGTCGTCTTTATATATCAGTAAAAGCAGTAGAAATTTTAACCTCCCTAAACTTAATTACAAAATGAGCTGTGATCAAATAAAGGTGTTTGTCGTCTTTATATATCAGTAAAAAACAGTAGAAACTTTAATCTCCCAAACTTAGTTACTGAACAGGGACATCGACTCAATAATGAAATGTGTTTAGTTTAATATCCAGATCCTAACTTGTGTTACGTATACAATATTAATTCAACAATCCAATGTGTAACTTTAATACTGTGATCCTTTACTGTGTTAAATGGGATATATTGGCTCAATAATTAAATGTATAAGTTTAATATTCAAATCCGAAACTATTACATGCAATCGAATGTATAAATGTGACATTTGAATCCCAACTTGTTTTGCATGCAGGAGAGTTTTATAAATTATCCACGTCCGTTACCCCTAAAATTCTACAATAGTAAATTCTCATAAGAGAAATAATATGATATATGAATGATATAAGCTATATAATTAATATTTGCCCTAAAGTTAAACATCGAACTAACTTAGACGGATTAAAGTTTCTGTTTGACTTGGAACTTCCTCTCGACACTTAAGACTTGTTTTTTTGTTATTTTTTAAATCTGATATCACGATCTCAAATGACAAATTATTTAAACCGATATTTGACAAAAGTCTCTATGTATGTGCATTCACTTATAACTGGCGAAGCTCTGAACCGATTTTCACCAAATCTAGAATGTATCCTTACGAACCTTCTGTGAGTGACATATAAGGTCCTTCTTCTGATCTGACACCCCCATGTCACCCCCGAGAGCCCCTATACCATTTCCGTGCGCTAAACGTTAACGTCAGCTAGTAACCAAGTTTAAATATTCTTTTTTTTTATGTACCATGCCCCCCAGTGTCACAGCAGTATGTCTGCGGACTTACAACTCTAGAATCCGGGTTTCGATACCTGTGATGGGCAGATCACAGATAGCCCATTGTGTAGCTTTGTGTTTAATTACAAACAAACAAACAAATCTTTAGACCAGGTGGTTAGGCCGCTCGACTCGCAATCTGAGGGTCGCAGGTTCGAATCCCTGTCACACCAAACATGCTTGCCCTTTCAGCCGTGGGGGCGTTATAATGTGACGGTCAATCCCACTATTCGTTGGTAAAAGAGTAGCCCAAGAGTTGGCGGTGGGTGGTGATGACTAGCTGCCTTCTCTCTAGTCTTACACTGCTAAATTAGGGACGGCTAGCGCAGATAGCCCTCGTGTAGCTTTGCGCGAAATCCGTAACAAACAAACAATCATTTACCACTCTACGATGTTCTTACGACATTCTGATTTCATAATATCTGATTGATTTAATTAGAGCGTTAAGAATGGTGAGATGTATTTAAACTGTTAATATAAATATAAATTGTTTACTTCAATAAAGTAAAACAAAGTCTCAAAAATGTATTTCATGAATTTCTCAATTTTGTAAATGTTAATAAGTATTTCTTATGGAGATGATTATGGCATATTTTTATATACAGTAACAAGTACTAAGTATAAGAACTGAACTTTGGATAAACTCTTCTGGGCCACAGATCTATTATAGATCTATATAACTTTTAAAAAGAATTTAAATTACGAGAAAAAAACCTCAGTTAGCTGGTTTTCTGATGAAGTCAAACCACAAATAAAAACCTCAGTCAGCTGGTTATCTGATGAAGTTAAACCACAAATAAAAACCTCAGTAAGTTGGTTTTTGATTAAGATAAACAACAAATAAAAACCTCAATAAGCTGGTTTTCTGATGAAGATAAACAACAAATAAAAACCTCAGTAAGTTGGTTTTTGATTAAGATAAACAACAAATAAAAACCTCAATAAGCTGGTTTTCTGATGAAGATAAACAACAAATAAAAACCTCAATAAGCTCGTTTTCTGATGAAGATACACCACAAATAAAACTTCAGTAAATAGTAATTAGCGGAAAAGTTAGTTACGTGATCATCGTAGCCTTTAGAAAACTGGACAATAACAGGGATTGAACCCTTAGTTTTATTTTTATAAGACATCGGATGTGGGGAGAAGGAAGTGTTTAGATTGATTCTGACAGTGAATTCTGGTCTATGGAAAGACTGGATATGGCGAAAATGGAAATATTCGAAACAAATCAATTGGTAAATAAATATATATATATATATATATATATATACACACAATAAGAAATTAAAACATGTTACGATAGTAACATGGGAATTTGAATAGGCCAAAAAACAATAAACATGAAACAATAAAATAAACAATAAACACATAATTAAAAAACAATAGAGAATTACAATTAGAAAAACATCATAAGTTTATCAGATAGAAATGACATATTAATTTTATACTACAAGTAAAGACAAATAAAACAACAATAGAATTTCAAAAATGCATTAGTGACTGTAAATTACAAATTTTCGCTATTAATTAGATTTCAGCCTCTGTTAGTTTGCCATTATTATTCTAATTATGTACATACAAATACTTTTAAACACTTCAACATATTTAAGCTAGTAGCCAGTTAGACGTCTAAGCCTTTTTTTTATCTTCGACAAAAATGTACCTTTTCATGTTTACAATCAAGGCTTAAATAACAAAATCAAATTTATCTTTTCGTTTGAATACAACCCCCCCCCCAAAAAAAAAACGCTTAAAAGTAACAGGAAGGTTGCCCGTCTAATATTAGCTTCTTGTCATGTGAAGATTCTACCTATCTACCCCCCTCACCCCCAATAGCTCAGCTAAAATCTGGTTTCGATATCCGTGATGAGCATAGCACAAATAGCTTTGTGTGGCTTTGCGCTTAACAACAAACAAATAAAGAATACTTCACCTAGAAACAAACAAACAACTTTTTATGATAAGGGAAAATCAATAACAAAAACAGAAAAAAATCATCATTCTCCCATGTATAATGTTTTCAAATAGATACGGCTTTTGGTTAAAGTCTACATAGGATGTTTTTCCTAATTTATTTAGTCATGCTATGTGGCGACCTATATCATCTATTTTGAAAGAAAGTCTTCATGTTTAGAGATATAACGTTTCTAAAACCATGGTTTTATTCTCTGGCTGTTGAAAGCAATAACAGTTTCCTGCAATGGTTATCAACACCAAATATTTCTAATCCAACATGTCAACCATTCATTCTGTATCACATTACGCCTCGCCATATTGCCAATGAATGTGAACTGAATATTACACTTCCGTATACGTTCCCAACATCTGTCAAGTGAAATGAATGTCCTCTTGTAAGTTTTAGTTCTGTAGTAACAAGCAAACAAAATAAACTTGAAATTATGGAGCTTAGTACCCTGAAAGTTGAAAATTTAATCAAACCAAACACACTTGAAATAAATAAACAACATGGGTCGTTTTGATTATTGATTATCGAGAAACTATTTATTAGATATAGATCTACTCGCACAAATTTCACTTCGAAATTAAAAAAATACTTGAACTATTATCATGTTTTCTTTTTGACATTTATAAAGCTTGTTTTTAACTGCACGGATAAACTGCTCTAGATAAGATACTGATTTATTTTGCTTCTTAAATATTATATTCAGTGTAATTGTTAAGTAACAGATTGATTGACTGCAACTGTTATATAACACAAATAATAGGTAGTTATTAAATACCACAGATAACGAGTTAAGTACCATAGGTCATGATTGTTGTGTATGAGGACAAATTTAACTAAATTCAGCCATTGTTGCTGACATAGTCTATATTGATGAAACATAGTTGAATGGACAGCAACTGCATGTTGTAAAAACACAAGTGAAGACTTTCGAAACGTCGTCCTTTACACCTGTGTTTCTACATCAGGTAGTTGCCGTGCATTCGACTAAGTTTCGTCATGAATACTCTGCCTGAATTATCAAAGAGTAGTCTATATTGATGAAACTTAGTTGAATGGACAGCAACTGCATGTTGTAAAAACACAAGTGAAGACTTTCGAAACGTCGTCCTTTACACCTGTGTTTCTACATCAGGTAGTTGCCGTGCATTCGACTAAGTTTCGTCATGAATACTCTGCCTGAATTATCAAAGAGTAGTCTATATTGTTTAAGATAATAATATATTGTTGCTGACGTAGTCTATATTGTTCAAGATAATAACTTATTTTTCTGGCTCTACAATAAGCTTCCTTTATCTTTTTCACATCATTAAAGTAAGCATATTTCTCCCTCTAGTGGACTAACCTGTAGTTCCTCTAAAGACTCTCGCCACCATGGTGTTTTCATTACATTACAACAGTGTTTGGCGAGAGAAACGATTCTACACAAAGACCTACCACAGCTTTTTGTGTTGTTATAGATTTTATACGAACACACCTACATAGAAAAGTCATAAAAAACGATGCTATTAGTTCTGAAAACGTTACCGCAAGCTTTTTCTTATATCATTACCCGGGTGTTTCACAGGTCAATAGCCTTAATTTTCTCTAACGTTGCAACTTAATTTTGCACATTTTCTTGATTTTCGTCACGCAATGAAAGTGTTCGACGTTTAATAAAACGTGTGCATATGTTGCTCCAGCGGTGGCGATTAGCAGCTGATTCCAAAACACGAGTAATAACATGTTTCCATGGTAACCTTTTTTTTAATGTCTAAGTTACCAGGAAAACATTTCAACGAAATAAATGGCATTTACTCCTAGGTAATCGGATTATATAAAGTATTCCTTGTAATCATGTTAAAAGCATATACATCATTGGTTGGAGGGAGAAAAAAAAACTATTAAATATGTGGAAAATAGTTTTAGTCTCGTAAGCTAACGAAACGTCTTGGCTCAAATATTAAATATAACTTCATTAAATTCACGCCAAGAAACATAACACTCAGTCGTTCGTGTAGTAGTTTATCACGGCGATGTAGTTAAACTTTTAACGACATGATGACACAAGACGTATTATACGAATATTAACACAACTACATATGAAAATGTAGTTGTGTGTACTTGCTCCGTTATCTTGTTCTCTTATTTTTTTAATAAAGATTTTGTATTTTAATACATAAATAAAAAAATAATATATGATTAAGTCATACAAATCTCGTAAAAAAAGTTCCTTTTTTTTCTTTTTTGAACCCTATGACATTTCTATTGTTATATAGGCCTGAAAAAGTGAGAGAGAAAGAAAAAAAGTTGAAATCTGTCGGGCTGAAGCACTGGCATTTAAAAGTGATACAACCCCCAGAAGATAATTGTTTTAATCTGTCGGGCTGAAGCACTGGCATTTAAAAGTGATACAACCCCCAGAAGATAATTGTTTTAGAAAGTTCAATAAGGAAATATGTGGTATTAAAATAATCGACGGGCGCAACCTTGTGAACCGAATGACTTTTTGTCAAATGTTTATATTTTTATACCCTTATGTTTTCGTACATTTTCAATCCTCTCTCTAAACTGATCTTATTAAAATTGAATATTTGCACTGTCAGTCAGTTTAAGATGGAAACCAATAATCAAAAAACAAAGTATATTAAATGCCTAAAAGCAGCGAAACTCTGTAAACCAGTAGGCCTACTAACTGTGATAAAATTCACGTTATATTGCGGATGCTTTTTTTTTCAGATTCTTACCTTTAAATACCTCTGATTTGAAATCTGAACGTTATATTGCGGATTTTTTTTTACTTCAGATTCTTACCTTTAAATACCTCTGATTTGAAATCTGCAATGGAAAAAAAAAGATCTGAAGTCTAACACGATTTTTATCATTAACATTAGGACTATTGTCTTGTAAAAAAAAGTAATTATATAAGTTATGTAATTAGTAATATAGCTCATAGAGTACAGTGGTAAGAAAAATATTAGTACTAGCAACATCCGTGATTTTAAGATTCGAGTATTTATACTCATGAAAATATGTTTTATATGACATCATTATAATTTTCCACCAAAGTTTTTCTCCAAACCTCTTTCTGACCTCTGAAGAACCATATTCTTACAGTTTTTCACGTGTGCAATCTGTACGAAATTGTATAATAATTATTCGCTCTCTAATTAATATACGAATAGTCAAACACGTGAATAGACTCCAACGAACATCTTTGCCCAAGTTCAACTAGAGTTGACATACGTATTGATAAGTGAATACATTTTTAATTCTATAGTTTCGTTTTGAGTTTACTTACAGATTAAGTATTATTTTATTACAAGTTACAGCTTTTTCAGTAAGGAAGGTTTGTTTTCAGAAGAGGTACGACGTTTCGATCACTGGTGCGACCATTCTCAGGTACCTAATTACTAAAGAATGATCTCACTAGTGATCAAAACAACGTTCTGAAAACAAATCTTCATCACTGTAAAAGCTGTAACGTGTAATAAAATAAGTTCTAATTCTAGTTTTTTGTGATTGCTTATAACTTTTAGAGTCTGAAAAGGTTTCAATAAATCAATGTTTGGCAATTATTGGTAAACTTTATTTATTTGATAAAGAACTGTTCCTGCAAGATATAAGAAGTTAACTTAACGAGTTCACATCACTTATCTGTTATTTATTCCATGACCCATGACAACGGTTTCTCTTAATAGAATAAAATCTTAGACAAGTCAGAATATTTACTTGTCCCATAGCAATAAAAAGTTATCAATGGTATTCTTACAACTTTCAGATGACAGTGGACGATTTAAGTTGCAGCACATCTGACTACTCAAGAAGATCTTCTCCAAATCTTCCTCCTACAACTCTGCCTTCTACACTTGGAGTTTCATCCCAGGTAAGCGAGGTTCTTCATCTTCCAACGAGTGATCTCTAACCTGTTGACTTAACAACAGTTACCGGTTATAAAAGTTATTCCAGGAAATTATGACTGTCGTGGAAAATTTACCCGACTCTAATAATTATATAACAAATTTAGCTATAATTTCAGAGCTGTAGGGTCGCTGACGTACTAAATTTGTGAAGCAAACAAAAAATAACAACGTTAGTTAGATTAAAATTAAAAAGAAGTTGTTTACCGTGATTAGGATTTTTTGTTATTATAAGAGTTTTTGATATTTTATTAACATACGGACTTTATTTATAGGTTGAATAACATTTGGTTTTTATTTTTATATAGATACAAAATGAAATAGTGAGACTCAGTTTTTTTTATTTATTTTTCTAAGTATCAGTTGTTAAAACACTATGTGATAAATATAACTGTAAGATTATTAAACAAAATGAGGAACTTCAAGCAGTTTCACGCATTGCACGCCAGTTTGTTACAGCACCATCTTGCGGGCAATTTAAACTACTCAATACCTACAATTATCAAGGTTGTGCATGTTCTTGTATACCAGAATGCTTTTTTTTTTCTCAACATGATTTCGATATTGTCAGTTTTCAGCGCCGTCTAGCTTTATTTTTCAATACACGTCAATTTCTATATTGTCCAAGACTCCTCCTCACATGATTGTTTGTATGGCAGAGTTCGCTAACGTTCTGTAAACTAAACAGTTTAAACCATTTTCTGCATTGTTCAAGACTAAGACTCTTCCTTCCTAAACGATTGTTTGTATTGCAGAGTTTGCTGATGTTGGGTCAACTAAACAGTTTAAACCATTTTCTGCATTGCTCAAGACTAAGACTCTTTCTCCCTAAACGATTGTTTGTATTGCAGAGTTTGCTGATGTTGGGTCAACTAAACAGTTTAAACCATTTTTTGCATTGTTCAAGACTAAGACTCTTCCTCCCTAAACGATTGTTTGTATTGCAGAGTTTGCTGATGTTGGGTCAACTAAACAGTTTAAACCATCTTCGACAATAAAGTTAGAAAAATTACGTTTAGTCTCCTCATAAATTTTTAAACACCGATGAAACCGCAATGACAAAACTAGAGTTGAAATAAAATGGTGGTTTTCTTAACTATCTGGAGACTAAAGTTAGTTTTTCTAACTTTACCGTCGAACATATCTAAATCCCCTCAGTTTGCACTACAGAGTTTGAAAAACAATTATATAGTTTAATAATGAACAGCAGAATCATAAAAATGACATAAAACGTGTTTGATTAAGATTTATAAAATAGCACCTTCAGAAAACTTACAGGGGAAGTACAGACAAGGAGAACGCTATATTAATTGCATAACGTTTTTCATGATACATTCACAAAAGAAAAAAGTTAAAATTAAATACAGTAGCAAAATAAATAAAGTACAAAAAATGAGATAAACTACTAGGTAGATCCAAAAATCCTAGGTAAAATATTCCAAGATTTAACCCAACGAACAGTAATTATTATTTAAAAAAGGAAGCATTTGCATAATTAAAAGACTTCTTTGTAAGACGTTTCAATTCTTGGCGCCTCCTACGGGATCTCCGATGGAACAGCGGTAAGTTTACGGACTTGCAACACTAAAATACGAGGTTCGATTCCCCGCGATGGATAATATATGCTTTGGTCATTTCTATGGGATATCCCATCTGTTTGTGATCACATGTGCAGCTGCATGACTTGGCGTGTATTCTTAAAGCTACCGCACACGTATACACAATCTTTCAAAGAACTGTTGTTGTGATGTAGGTGTTTGATACTTTAAGAAAGAAAAAAAGGGAAGAAGCGAGGTAGTTGAAAACAGAACCGTTGCTTAGAAATTATTCTGGGAACAGTGTTATGAAATATCTTCATTCGTTATGTGAGCAGAGCCAAAACCCCTCAAAATAACCTCACTAAACTGTTGCCCCAAACACACGCCGATCCTAAAAATCGTCTTTAAATCTCAGTTCAGGAAAAGCATATGTTTTTAAATTGAAATAACTCGAATATTTGTATCATTATTGTTTATTCATGCACTACATGAAAGCCGCGAAAAACTACCAGTTTATCCTTACAAAATTAAACGTTTCATAATTGTTAGTATTTATAAATAAAAGGGATATCTTACAAAACTGGCCAAGATTTTCATTCACTTATAGTTCTTATTGTCAAAAAATAAATAAAAACCTACTTATAACGCATGTTCTCATCAAAACTTAACTGCAAATCACTGAGTCGTGGAATGTCTAACAAAAGAGTCATAAAAAAAAGAACCATCACATCTGTTCGTCTGTTGAATTAAGACGTGTTTTCGGTTCCGTTTATGGGTTACTTTAGTTTTTATTGTCTTATCTTATTTAATTTCCCTGTATGTATTGTTGTTGTTTTTGTGACTGTTTTGGGATTTTTTACAAAACCATCATTACATCTACACTCTTTTATCTTGTGTTTATTTTAAAGTTTTGCTGAAGGTAAGATAAGATTATTCTAAAACGTTTTTAAGGCGTTTTGCCAATTTCTGTGCATTTATTGTTCATTGTTAAATAAATGATTCGGATCTACGAATGTAATACCATCAACCAGCTTAGACAATTTAACAATTAGTTAATGTGAGTAAAATAAATATTCATTGTCTACAAATCATAATTATATCCTAATTAGTGTAATACAATATTCTATTTAGGTCAAATCGCCGGAAAATCTTTCTTATTAAACGACGGATATACAACAACGAATTTGCAAGTGCAAGTAGGCCTAATGGAATTTAAGCCTTCTTTATTGTCACTAATGCATTATTATGGTTCCATGGCTCATTCATATATTTTTTCCCTGTGGCTTCACAATGATAATTAAGAACGACACTGTTTAGACTGGTATAAGGTTAATATTAACACACAACTAACATGTTTCTAGTACTTCAGATGTTGGTGGGAAACTGGAGCTGAAGAAACAAGTTAGATCGGTGTTAATAAATTTTCCTGATTTCAATAATGCTGTCCCCTTTGTTTTTATATTAATTTGAGTATGAAGTAACTTCATGTGTAAGTTAGAAAGTTGTCCCTTGCAAATGACTAAATAGCATTAATCAACCAGATTAGATGTTATTTTCCGCTACATGATGGGAGTACATTACTTTAGGATATAGATTAAAATGTCAAAAAATATTAAAGGTGTGGATGATTTGACAGAAAATGTTTTTCTACGTTGAACCTCAGAACGTACTAGAACATTTGGAAATATGTAAGGTGTCAGACCGATGCAAAAAATTCCCGACATCCCTGTTTCACTTATCAGTAGATGCAGAGGGTTAGTCTATACGCTATACCATAATAGATAGGAGGTTGTGAAGAACTAAAAGTGTTGTCTAAATTAAAGTCCATAGACTAACTTTAAAAACGGTTATTAAAAACGAATCTTAAGAACTTGTAAAGTGTAAAATAAAGTGTAAGTGGCTTAGTTGTGACTTATATAAAGATTAGATGAGTGAATGTCGTGTATTAAAATGAAACTGAAACCATTTTGTTAGCAGGAAGACGATTGTTTAATGTAGTGTACATATAAAGCTGTTTGCTACTGAAGAAAATTATCGTTACTGAAAAATAGGTAAATCGGTTGTGTCCAACAATGTAGTTGTGGTAGAAACCGCTCACAAAAATTTCAGCATCTTGGTTATTATTCAATCAATATAAATTTAATCGCATACTTTTTGTGATAAAACATTAGTATGTAAATATACTTCAAGTAACAAAAGAAGATAAAAAATAAATATAAAAAGTGTACATTTTGAATGTATGTTTAGCAATATATTTTTGCTTGCAATGAGTGCAATTAATGTACTGGTATCAATAAATAATAACGAAATTGCTATTGTTTAGTTGACAATATCGTGTATTTGCTATTAACTGTTGCAAGTTCTGCCTTAAGCACTGTGATGTACGTTCTTGTAATTAGAATGTTATAATAAGTTATAGTTGACTATATAACCTTAATTTTACCTACCTATAGCAATCAGGTAGTAAATATGAAAAACATGAAACGTAAAATCACAAATATAAGCTTTTTCTTTGCTGAAATTTACCGAAAATTCCTAAAAATAATGTTTTGTTAATTTATGTAGAATCTATATTAGTTGTCTTTATTTCTTCTAAACCAACTTACATATGAGAAACATTAAACGACTATTATCACTAAATAATCAAACAATTCAAAACCTCACTGTTGTAACGCGTAGTGTTTTGGCAACATTCAGGTTTGTTTAAAATTTTATGCAAAGAGGGCGAGCTCCCTCTCGTGGTAAACATGCAAACCACTCTGCTAAGAATAAAATATGTATCTCATTTCTGAAGTCGATGGGGAGATCACTTCTTCTCCTCTTTTGACTTTGTTACGCTTATTTTTATCATCCTTACTAGATAAACCAAAGCCATGACTAACAGGAAAAAGACCTAGGCTACTAACTTTCAAAGTCTGTCATTATGAAATCAGATTCTCGGTATCTGGTTCTTCGTAGATTTTCTAGTTCTGCATCTTTATTGTTACTGATATTTGTATTACCAGTTTATAATTTATTCTGTGTCTTGTGCAAGTGAACTCGTTGTATTCAAAAGGTGAAATAACTAAAACGATATATGTTAAGATGCTCAGAATTTCATTCATCTGTTGATAGGGCTTAAGAATGGTGAAACGTTTTCTCATAGATAATTCACATTCAAAAGTAAAGTACACCTATATTCTGATTCTTTACTTCGACTTTTACGACACTAGTTAGCGCATACTATTGTGTTTGTGTGTGTGTGTGTTTAATTATATTAAGAAATAAAGCTTCAACATATGCGAAAACACTGTTAAAAAGAAAAGTTTATGCAAAAATATTTGTCATTCATAGTTTTAGGTTTACGTATGCAATTGTTGTTGTAAACCAACTACAAAATATTTCGCCATATTAATAGTCATATTCCTCAAAATATTCAACACAAAGTTTATGTACACAATAAATCTGTAAAGTTTATTGTAGCACGTAACATAATACACACTTTTATTTTCTATAGTGAAACTATTTTTTCAGCTTTGTAGCATGAATGCTTTTATTGTAACGTTTCAGTTGTTTATTCTACCGACTTGTAATTAAAATGCCAAATATCATGCTGTGTTTAAAATATATTAGGTTTATAAACCAAGGAAACAGATCTACTTCAGCAGAGCTTGAGCTGTCATTATACTAGCTTATTTCAATGATACTAACTTTATCCTACATATAATATTTGTCTGCTTAAACTGTTTTCCTCGCTCAAAGTTTAACTTCCTTTTTCCTTCGAGAAATATATAAGATTAATAAGTAATATTCTTGATACTAGATGGCAGGGTTTATTATAAATTCTAAGTTGGTAATCGTATTGTTGCGTGATGACGGTTAGTAAATTATTAGTAAAGATGATTACCCGAGTGTATTTGTTTTTATATTTTTTTGATTTTTTCTAGTGTTTTTATAATAATATCCTTAATTTAAAAATAAACTACTTTGTTAATGTTTCATTTATTGAAATTATTTCAATGTTGTTTTCGTTCCCAAAATTATTTATTTATGCCCAATTCTAATTGCAGAATTGTTTAATTGAATTAGAGATTTAACACCATAAATTCTATATGAATTAAAATATTATATATAAGTAAGTAACAGTAAATTAACAACATTGAATATAAAAAAAATCTGTTGAATTAAAAACAGTTGTTTAAAATTCTCAACACTTTCAGTAAAATGTTTCAATATTGCGTGCTTCTGTAGTATCTGTTTTTATTCTACATATTAAATTGACTTTTAAATAATATGCATGGTATAAAATATTATGTTTTATATTGCTTTAAATGTTTATCACAATTTTTTTTCTAAGTAATGAATTTCGATTTGTACATATAATAAACTGACATATAAGGAACCAAACGTCAACTATTTTTTTTTCTGTTAGGTTAAAAACAATTAATTAGACCTTTCAATTAATGGATTATATTTGTCAGTCTTTTTCAACCATAATAAGTTTTGATATGCATATATGTATATATAGAAAGAGATAAACAAGCGATTAAAATATAGTTTCTTATCAGTTCAACAGAGGTTTACAGAAAGAATATATATGTATCCTTTAAGTATCCTAACATCCTAGTAATTCAATTTATGCTCATTCAAATTTTAAGTATTAGATAGATTATATCTTAATTTTACTTTTCAATAACAATAAATAATGATTGTTTTTTTTCTTGAATAATTTCACCACTAACTGCGTTCATATTGCCATCTAGTGGAATATTAAAGTACTAAAAAATAACAACTTTGGGGGACTAATGCACAGATTAATAGACATGTTGTGTCTAGCATTGCAATAGTGTGATACTTGTTCATACAGTGAAATAACAATGTACGGAAGCAGGAGTTGAATGAGCAAAATAGTGCTGTTCGTTTATTATTAATATCGACCTCAGCATGTATTTCATCAGTTTTTTTTTTCTCAGGATTCACTGTGATGCGATCACTGTGGTAAAATATGTTTAGACGTTTTCTTTATTAAACTTGTTACAATACAAAAGATTTCACTTTGCACATTGGTTATTTTTTCTTTACATTTTTAATATTTATTTTTTATTGTTCACGAGATAACATTACTGACAGCTACTTAAAGTTATTCATCTTCAATGCAAATGAATACAAAATTTTATTCTGATATTACATAAAACTCAAATTCATAACTCAATAATTTTAGCAAACAGATCCTTAATAGTTTTATAATATAAAAACACATATCTCATTGGTTCCTAATAATGGTTAAATCTATCTATGTAGATAAAACTGTAAAAATAAAATGTTTGAAGAGCGTAAAGCAAAATAAAAACATATTGATTGAGCAGGTTTTCCTTGATTAAAAAGTGTGTCATAAACCATAAATCTCAGCTTTTTTCCAACTTTAATGAAAAAATATTGCATTTTTATGAATACTGTTGTTGATCCACGCCTCTCTCATACTGAATCTTTATCACAACGCCCTCTATAAAGTAAAACTAATAAGCCTTTGTAATAAAACATGACATTTTTTTTTTGCTTTTTATACCTCATTATTTTCTCTTTTAAAGAAGTTCCGCACTTTTGCGTCTTTTTTTTAAATTGTGTTTAGTTGATAAAGAAAATCTTGTATGACATAAATTAATCTTAAGATGGACTAAAACACAACGCAATTATACAATAACTTAAAAAAAGTTCTGTACAAAAAATGGAACTGAAATTAATTTGTTAGTTTATTCTTATGGTTAGAAAGTTACATATATTTTTTTTTATTTTGTCAACTTTTCTAATTTAATACAGACGCACTGAAGGGAACAACTTTTGTTATTTTGTATTTTATTTAATGCTTGTTCATCTTCGAATTTATTTCTATTCTTTCACTAAGGGCAGAATTTTAAATTATTTCTGTTTCAGCACACTATGAGAAATAGGCTTAACAAAAGTTCGTGTGGGAATGTTTTAATTAAGTTTAATGTAAATTAGACAAATTTATAGACTATGTTTTATTTTTGTAAATTTAGAATACCAGTAAAAGCATTAGATTTTTTTAGAATCTACGATTACCATTTGAACTTTACCTTCAGTCTTAAAAATCTAATATTACCATTATGAGCATACATTTAATATGATAAATCCTGTATTAACATTGTGAGTATACATTGAATCTGATAAATCCAGTATTGACATTATGATTTATCTCATAAATCCATTATTAACATAATGAGTATACATTTAACCCGATAAATTCAGTATTAACATTATGAGTATACATTTAACCCGATAAATTCAGTATTAACATTATGAGTATACATCTGATAAATCCAGTATTAACATTATGAGTATACACTTAACCCGATAAATTCAGCATTAGCATTATGAGTATACATCTGATAAATCCAGTATTAACATTATGAATATACACTTAACCCGATAAATTCAGCATTAGCATTATGAGTATACATCTGATAAATCCAGTATTAAATCTAGTATTACCATTGTGAGGATACATTTAATCTGATAATTCAATTATTAACATTATGAATATACATTTAACGCGATAAATCAATATTAACATTTTGAGTATAGATTTAAACGGATAAATTCATTATTAACATTATGAGTATACATTTAACTCGATAAATCAGTATTACATTATGAGTATACATTTAACTCGATAAATCAGGATTACATTATGAGTATACATTTAACTCGATAAATCAGGATTACATTATGAGTATACATTTAACTCGATAAATCAGGATTACATTTTGAGTATACATTTAACTCGATAAATCAGGATTACATTTTGAGTATACATTTAACTCGATAAATCAGGATTACATTTTGAGTATACATTTAACTCGATAAATCAGTATTACATTTTGAGTATAGATTTAAACGGATAAATTCATCATTAACATTATGAGTATACATTTAACTCGATAAATCAGTATTAACATTATGAGTATACATTTAACTCGATAAATCAGTATTACATTTTGAGTATAGATTTAAACGGATAAATTCATCATTAACATTATGAGTATACATTTAACTCGATAAATCAGTATTAACATTTTGAGTATACATTTAACCTGATAAGTTCATTATTAACATTATGAGTATACATCTATTCCGATAAATCAGTATTAACATTGTGGGTATACATTTAACCTGATAAATCCAGTATTGACTTTATGAGTATACATATGATAAATCCAGCATTACCATTGTGAATTTACATTTAACCTGCTAAATCAGCCATTATACTTTGAAATTTACGCTTAGCTTTAGAGATGTATTATAATCAGAGTTGTCCGAAACCAACTGTTAGACTATTATCACTTCTTATTAATCTTACAATTAAGCTACAACTGATGGTTTCCAACAAACAAGCTTTTTTATATATAAATACGTCGTCTTCCAGGTAAAAATCAAAAAGTGTTATAGGTAATTGTTCGTTGTACCTGAGGTAAATCCATTTTAAATTAAGTACTAAGTTAAAACCCTGCGAGTTATAATCAAATATTTTTATTTAATAATGTTCTGTTTTAGAAAACTTTCTTTCGCTTAAATTTATGTTTTATGTTATCATAAGGTGTCACTTGTTTTACTTGTAAACTGTAAAAGCTCTTGTTTCTTGAAGCTTAAGACTATGCATAAATCAAAAGAGTTATGTTAAATAAAAGACTGCGCATTTCTAATATCTGATGACGTCACATTATTGCAGAGTGACGTTATGTAAGCGGGTTAATCAATGCTATAGCAGTACGTAGAATTTTATTCAGTCATTTCTAATGTTGTTTGTTGTTGTTGTTTTTTGTAGTCTCCTTCAATGTTTTTTAACGAATACCGGAATTTTCATTTATTGTTAGATAATATAGTTTCCCTCAACCCTTTTTAACGAATACTGGAATTTTCATTTATCGTTAGATAATATAGTTTCCCTCAACCCTTTTTAACGAATACTGGAATTTTCATTTATCGTTAGATAATATAGTTTCCCTCAACCCTTTTTAACGAATACCGGAACGTTTACTTATCGTTAGATAAATCGACGCTTTGACTACGACCTACTTACATTGTAAGTAAGTATGCAACTCTCGTGAAAGTTCTTTACAAAAATGAAACTAGTAGATGAAATTCTTTTAAATTTGAGATGAAAGGTCCTATAAGTATGTAGTTTTTGAAAAATAAGATATTATAATATAGTTTACCTTAATGCTTTTTAACGAGTACCAGAACGTTTACTTATTGTTATATACTATAATTTCCCTCAATGCTTTTTAACGAATATGGGAACGTTCATTTATATTAATATAGTTTCCCTCAATCCTTTTTAACGAATACCGAAATGTTAATTTAACGTTAGATAATATAGTTTCCCTCAATGTTTTTTAACGAATACCGAAATGTTAATTTATCGTTAGATAATATAGTTTCCCTCAATGTTTTTTAACGAATATGGAACGTTCACTTATTGTTAGATAATATAGTTTCCCTCAATGTTTTTTAACGAATATGGAACGTTCACTTATTGTTAGATAATATAGTTTTCCTCAATGCTTTTTAACGAATATGGGAACGTTCATTTATCTTTGAATAATACAATTTCTCTCAATGATTTTTAACGAATACCGGAACGTTCATTTTGTGTTAGTTAATATAGCTACTGTCAATGCTTTTTAACGGATATCGGAATGTTCTTTACTGTTATTTAATAAAGTTTCCTTCAATGCTTTTTTAACGAATCCCGGAACGTTCATTAACTGTTAGCTAATATAGTTTCCGTCAATAAGGCTTTTTAACGAATACCTGAACGTTAATTTATTGTTAGTTAATTATTTATATTTCATATATTTAAACAAATAGATTATAGATCAATAATGAATGTTGAACAACAATAATGAAAATTAATTTTATATTATTTTGTTATCGTGAAAGAAAGTATTTTTCAATTTTTTTTTCTGTTGCTGAGTTATTCTTACCTGAACAAATACTTTAAACAGGGATAAACAATATTGCATATAATTGAAGTTGTTTAAATATTAATGTTTATATATGTATATATATATATATATCATATCACAATAATATATAAATATTAGTTATGTGAGTAACTCCTAGTACTTTTCAAGTGATATTGAAAGATATTAGTGTAAAATTATTTGAAATGGGTGATAAGTACCGTATTGGCTCCATTGTAAAACGATATTTTTGTTATTAATAATTAGGATGTAAAATTCATAGTTGTCTTAGAATTGCGATCGACCACAGGCCTCTTTCCCCTGCTCTAGCCTGTCGCATTCCTGTATATCCAGATAGCATCTGTCTACGCATGCACGCCAGATGTCTGCTCAAAGTCATCGCTAGTTCTTGCAACTAATCCACCTGCAGGCTGTTCAGTTATAATATTGATTTTGTGGACCTAAAAAGAAAAGACGTTATGACGCTCAATTTTTTTCTTTCCCTTAGTTTCTGAAAATGGGGGTCATCTTATGTTCGAGATCGCCCTATAATCGGGCCAATACGGTACATGTTTTAGGAAGTATGTTGCAAGAGGTAATTTGTATCGAATAGTTTTACTAAAAATGTACAACGAAGAGTTCGATGCAATGAGAAGTTCTTATAATCCACATTCGCCCAAAAACACGCCAGCTGTTTTTGAAAACTTTGGGTACATTACAAGTTTGTTTTAATAATTTGGAAATTATAAATAGCTGTTAATTTAAAACTATACCTTCCCAACTTGAAGAAGTAATAAGATATATTATCCAATATATCCAACTTGCGCTCGGTCTTTGGTTGTGCTATGAACTTCAACTACCATATGAAGTACAATAATATGTTTATTTTTTTCTTTCTCATTTTCAACTGCATATATATAAGTATGCTCAGTAAAAAAAAATTTAATTCATTGCCACGAAATTGTTCTAATATATATATATATATGTATTTATATGATGTTTTAATTTTATCGATATATATATATATATTTACTTTCTAGTATGTTTGATTCTTTAAGTTTCATTACTGATATTAATCATTTCTACTTCGTGGTCAATTCAAATATTACAAGAAATTGCTGCTTTATTAGAGTTTCAGGCTGTTGAGTAATAAATCATTTGGAAATTTTTTATCGAGCTTCGTCCTCCTGTAATAATTTGGAGACGACGGTACATATTGCAAGAGTTATTCTCAGTTGAATTAGCATTTCAAAATTTCGTCTCCAAACTTTTACAGGTGGATGGAACTCGATACACTTCTCTAAAAACTTCATGGCTCACCATCAAGAAATTCTTGAAACAACGTGAATAGATATTTTATCATGTTGAAAGAAATCTTCTTCTATTCCTTATAAATGTTCGCATCCCTAAACTCACCACTCACTAACGTGGTTTAACTCTTCGTCGATGTTATGTCCGGTTTTGCTCTTGCTGTTTTGTTTTGTTCTTCATAACACATAGTTTTCAAATATTCTAACGTGCTCTTAAAGTGCATAAAAGTGTAGGTTGTTGTTAAGGTTTGATTTATCATTGAAAACATATGATACAGCATGATAACCTTTTAGAAATTAATACATAAAACTATTTCAGATTTGCTGTCGTTCCTGATTTCATGTTTCACTTGTTTCATATGTGTGAGTTAATTTTAAATAGGTGGTTGCCTTTCAATAAGTCAAAAAAACGATAATTGTTTTGGAATTATTTCTCATTTTTTAAGTAATAAAGATTTTTCTTCTCACATTGTGTTGCTTCAGTCATTTGTTATAATTCCAGGTTTTCGCTTGTCAACCATAATGGAATTACTACGTCCAAAATTGATTACTAGGTAACATTTCGTCACATTCTGTTTCTTTGCCCCCTCCCTCCTAGAAGAAAACAAAGAGAATTCTGGCTTTATTCTTTATAAGTTGTGCAATCGTTTCAATACTTCATTAAAAGCCCGACATTATTAATGTTATTAATGAGATATTACAATCATTATTACATTAGGAAAACCATGGCAACATGTTGTATATAAAGTATAGTCATTCAAACAATAATAGTATAGTGCGATACTTAATTTATAGAATCAGTATGATAATAGTGATCCTAATAATAGCTATACAGTGCGATAACAAGTAGTTTCAGAATTAGAATCAGTATGATAATAATGATCCTAATAATAGCTGTATAATGTGTTAGTAATAGTTTATAGAATTACAACAGTTGTATGATTGAAATAATGGTTATGTAATGTGATAACTAATTAGTTTCTAGAATTTCAATCGCTGTAATAATAGTGTTCTTGATAATGGTTATATATTGCGATAGCTACTTTATAGAATTACAAAAGATATAACTGTAGTGTTTCAAAGAATAGTTATGTAATTCGATAAATAACTAGTTTCTAGCATTTCAATCACTGTGATAATAGTGATCTTAATAAGTTATATATATTTATAAAAAGACAAATGTTTATCTGTCACGGTCTATGTCTCCTTAACGATTAATCGTAGGAAAAAAAAATGCTTATTTTCAACAGAACATTACAGGAAAATTGTTAATTTTTTTTGGATTTTCTAAACTTTCATATCGATATCAACATTGATCCATTAGTTTTCGTATGTGCTGAACGGTCAATTTGAGAAAAACTGATTAAGAACAAAATGATTCTTTTTATGAGGAACTCCTCCGTCGACTGATTGAAATAAATATTTTGAAAATAGTAGCATGAACGGAAAAAATATGCTTACAGAAAGGAATGTGTTTGAGTATATATTTGATGTGGTCCGGTTATATATATTTTTTTATTATTATTATTATTTCGGCATTAGATACATGCATGATTATGTTGTACCATATCGAATAAATTGATCTGAATTGAATATCTCCCCTTTGACAATTCTTATAGAAAAGACAACTATCAAAAAGAGCTGATCTTTTCTTGCGCTCAGTAAAATGACAAGGAATGGTGGCATCCAGCAGAAAGAATCCCCGAGGCTACTTAGCGAACCTGTTGTACTGTATACATCCATTCCATCGAAACCCAAACATTTTTTGCCAACAATGCATTGCAGTTAGTCTTTGCTTAAAGACGAACGCAATGCAATTGTCCATATTGAAATAACACATGGAACGACAAAATGGCCCACTAGACAATCATATTGCATATACACCCTGATCCAAGGGATTGGGTTGAGTCCACAATTTTAATTTATTCATTACTATTTTGAGGAAAATTATCGTTGAATTGTTCCAATGGACATCTTTTAGTGGTTATGTAATGCGATAGTTAGTTTATAAAATTATAACAATTGTAACTATAGTATTCCAATTAATGGTTCTGTAATGCGATAGTTAGTTCATAGAATTACAACAATTGTAACTGTAGTGTTTCAAATAATGGTTATGTAATACGATAGTTAGTTTATAAGATTACAGTAGTTTAACAGTACCAACCCGGATACAAGCAATATAATCTAATTGTTATGCGAAAATTTAAAGTTGTTTTAACATTAAAGACCCCAGTTGCACTGAGTTATATAAGTATTCCCTTATGAAATCATGAGAGTGGAAACCCCTATAACAATTATTTAATGTGATTATTCTTTAAGTTAATGACACTCATTCTAAGGTTAACATTCCAGTTTCAGCTATCGTATGCCAGTTACATAACACGACTGGTGCTTATGATTTAACTTCTGTGAAAGCTGTATAGGTTTATCATTTAATGGCAGCTTCCTTAATCGCTATACCAATAATGATCGCAGTAACAGCTGTTTAATAGAGGAAATATTATAATTTCTCGCCTTTGTAAGAGTAGTAACGTTGAACCTGCAAACGGTTATTGTGTTTTAATTATTTTAATACATAGTTGGACCTTCATCAAGCTGGGTTTATTGATTTATTCTTAATCCTATATCCTATAAGAAAATTAATGTTTAAGATATCTCCCAAATTTTTTTCCCATCCACCAATAAAATTGAACGTTCCGCTGCATTTCTTTCTGCGTGTTTCTAGTTGTTTGGTTAAAAGTCCTCACAAGCGTTAAAAGTGAATGTAATAAGGTATTTTTGGTTATTTTCAATCTCTGTTACTATTCCCATAATAGTATGGGAAGAATTACTGTAATCAATCGCGGGGCCTGTCCACGTGAACCATAAGTGTATCTGTCCACGTGACCTACGTTTTTCAAGTATTGCCTGGCCGGTACTGGATATGGCAGATTTAGTGTGGTTGAAATGTTGTAACACATTTTCCTTTGCTTTCACTCATGGGTTATTAGAACTGATTAACATATTTTGCTCACTGGTGAGTGAACTTACAATAAGATTTACCTTTATCGTCTGTAAGATGAAAATATTCTGAGACACAAAGTAAAACTTGCATTTTTTTTATTATAATAAATGTTGTGGATTCTATAAACTGGAAGAGAAAGTGTAACTCTTCTAATATTAAAAATAACCAAGATAACCGTGCCTATACTTCACCAGTTTTAGACGTTAAAGTTAGCTGTATTATATTGGTCTCATTATTACAGGGTCTCCTGAAATTTTACTGAATTTTACAAATTTTACTGAATGCCTCCTTTGTTCTTTAAAATATAAATATTATCTTTGTAACTAAAATATAATCAGTATTGGTTATCGTTATGAAAATCACTCTTTGCTGCAGATTTTTCAATTTTTTCATATTTGTCTTCATTTATCCGTTTCGTTTCAGATAGTTTGCCAGCTTTAGGTGTTAGACACCATTGTCTTCTATTGTCCGTTTCATTTCCGATACTTCTCCAGCTTTAGGTGTCAGACAGCATTGTTTTAGTTTATCCGTTTCGTTTCCTATACTTCGCCAGCTTTAGGTTCCAAAGATGATTGTCTTAAATTATCCGTTTCGTTTCTGATACTTCGCCAGCTTCAGATGTTAAACACCATAGTCTTAATTTATTCATTTCGTTTCCGATACTTCGCCAGCATTAGGAGTTAAACTCCGTAGGCTTAAAGTTAGTTTATACTGGAAGTAGTATTGAACGTGAAGCACCTATTGGTAAATATTAATAATGAGTATTCATTGCGCTGTGGATCCTCATCAAATGCTGAGTGCAGAAGCGGTTGGAACCGTTAAGTAACATAGGACTTTCTTTATGGTTACGACTGTATTGCATTAGGACGAACAGAGATTACAGAAAAAAGAAAGTCCTGAAACATCATATATTCCTCTGTTAAGCATCATTTGCACATCGATCTCAGAGCTTTAACCCCTTTCTTTTTGAATGTGCCAAGCAGTAGATCACTCATTTTCCTCACTCCTTTTGTCCAACACTGTGGCAAACCATTTTGATGATCAAGCTTCATATCACTCAAATATAAGTAAATAATTCTGTTAATATAATTTAACACTTAAAATATGACATAACTCTATAAAACATTAGACGTTACGTTCAAGCTTAAAATATCCCATATAAATCTGTGAAATAGTAGACGTTATGTTGAAGCTTAATTACAGTATCACATATAAATCTAGAATTACAGCAATGCAGTAAAATATTGGGAGCACGATTCAAAACGTGTAATTCATGATATAAGAGCATCAATTACGCTATGGATGGCCAAATAAGTTTTTAATGTTTAAAATTTTTCCTCCATGAAAACGTATCAAATTCAAAAAATGTATATTTGTGATATAACATCTTTTAACTTTAGTTTGCTGCAGCAGATGTCGCGTTAATCGCCACTCCTGAAGTACTGAAAAAGTTAACTGCCTGTAAAGTTACAGCGGTGTTACCTCTGCATATATAAGTTAGAATCCCTATTTTTTCCTATTAGAACAAATTGGTTATAACATACTACGTGATTCCATGAATACGTCGTTAGCAATATGTTCTGGAGTAATCATTCATTTCACATTCGCTTTTATATTACTTTTGTAGTGTTTTACCCTTCAGTAGACTTGGTAGGTACTAAAAAGCAACAGAACCATAATATGTAACTATAAATAAGGTGATAAACGAGTTATGACAAAAATATCTGGTCCAAATCTTTTAGGTATTTTCAGTTAGCAATTGATTTATTATGTATTTGGTACGGTGAGAACACTAATTATAATATTAATGTTAAATCCTTCTAAATATTACTGCAATGCCACGTATATTGGCGCCCGCAGGAAGGGGCAAGAGGGGTAATTTGCCCCCTTACATTTCACACAAAAAATTGCACATATTATGGTGTAAACTTAATATCGTAGTTAAATTAAATATTTTTAGTAATTTCTATTAAAACTATAAATTTGTGTTTGCGTTTAAGCGCACATAACACATATTATTGACTTACACTGTAAAAGCTGATCCCCTACATACATGTTTTGCCCCCCTCCTTGAAAATATTTCTGTGACGCCCATGGTCACGTACTAGCCCTAAAGATTACTGCAATATCACGTACTAGCCCTAAATGTAATATTTGTTGCATAGCTTGATCAGGCAGTTAGTTTTAATGCTAGATAATATAAACTTTCGGTATCTTAATAAGCTCATTCGTTTCTATTGCAACGGATGAAAGTATAATACAATAAATAATGTATCATCATTTTCAAACCTGTACAGAGAAGACATTATTTATTAAGTTTGGATTCGTGCATTGGAAGCAGTCTCTTAAAATGAGCATAATTTTGTTTTCTGTTTATAATGATGTTATATACATTGAGATAAATTGAATGAAACGCAGTTTCTAAGTTTGATAGAGATACGTGCTATATAGAAAAATGAAAAAAAATTACCCTTGCACGTGAAAACATATGAAATTGAAATACACGTGAAAACATGTGAAATACTAGAAATACAACTCTAGTAAATTCGGTACAATATGGCAGAAGTAGAGAGTATTATTGAAACATTATTTTACGTTCATGATTGACAAAAAAAAAAGGTTGGCTAGTTTAGTGCTTTTTGTAAAAACATGATGAATTGTATTGACTTGTTTTACTGCATTATGACCACTAGGTGGCGATAGTAGAAATGTTGATTTTGTTGTTCCTGCTATTTGTTATAAATCTGTTGTGTTTTTGTTTTTTGAATTTCGGGCAAAGCTACACCAGGGCTATCTGCTCTAGCCGTCCCTAATTTAGCAATGTAAGACTAGAAGGAAGGCAGTTAGTCATCACCACCCACCGTCAAC
>NW_013665920.1:239109-248936 GCF_000517525.1 Limulus polyphemus
GGATTATATAGACTGCAGCTATTGTTGCACTTTATTGGACTATTTTTAGGAAGCTGTGCTAGGGATTATATAGACTGCAGCTATTGTTGCACTTTATTGGATTGTTTTTAGGAAGCTGTGCTAGGGATGATATAGACTGCAGCTATTGTTGCACTTTATTGGACTGATTTTTAGGAAGCTGTGCTAGGGATTATATAGACTCCAGCTATTGTTGCACTTTATTGGACTGTTTATAGGAAGCTGTGCTAGGGATTATATAGACTCCAGCTATTGTTACACTTTGTTGGACTGTTTTTAGGAAGCTGTGCTAGGGATGATATAGACTCCAGCTATTGTTACATTTTATTGGACTGTTTTTAGGAAGCTGTGCTAGGGATTATATGGACTCCAGCTACTGTTACATTTTATTGGGATGTTTTTAGGAAGCTGTGCTATGGATTATATAGACTCCAGCTATTGTTACACTTTATTTGGACTGTTTGTAGAAAGCTCTGCTATGTTTGGTTTCATTTCAATTTCATTTTTCTTCAAACAACTAATTTTTACTCTTCTGGATTATATTCTACTGTGTTATAAGACGAAATAAAATAAAAGTATATGTGTATATAGACCCGGCATGGCTAGGTGGTTATTGCGCTCGACTAGTAATCTGAGGGTCGCGGGTTCGAATCCTCGTCACACCAAACATGCCAACCTCCGCCTTTGCCTAGTCCCAAGTCCGTAAAAATCAACCTGCGTTACAAGTAACTACAACAGCACCTCCCTATGCTCCACTGGGAGTTTACAGGAATAAAAAAAAAAATTACGTGTATATATATATGTGTGTTTGTTTGTGTGTGCAAACGTCAGAACATGCCTTTAAAATAATTTGGATGAAATTTCAATGCAATTAAATTCTTATTGGGATTACTCAAGCAAACTGAGCCCTTGTGAAAAATATAAAAGTATATACAAACAATTTCTTGTTTCTTCGGTTGTTTTTTTGTTTGTTTGTTTTTCATTGAATTTCACGTAAAGCTATTTGAGGGCTATCTATGCTAGCAGATCCTAATTTAGCAATAATAGATAAGGTGAAAGACAGCTAGTAAATACCATCCACCGCCAACTCTTGGGCTACTCTTTTACTAAAGAGTAGTGGGATTAACCGCCAATTTATAACATCCCCACGACTGAAAGGACAAACATGTTCGGTGACTCGGATTCTAACCTGCTACCTGCAGATTACCATTAAGTAAACTTTCATAAGTTCATAAGTTCTGCACAGTTAAATACTTTTATTGATAGACTAGTAGGATTTTCTTCTGTATCATTCACTAAGCCAAATATGTATATTAACGAGCTTAGTTTCACTAGAAAAGCTATAATCCGGGTTTCGATACCCGTGGTGGGCAGAGCGCGGATAGCCCATTGTGTAGCTTTGTGCTTAATTACCAACAAACAAACAAACAAACAATTTACTAGAAAAATAAATATATTAGCAAGCTTATTCTTAATTGAAAAATAAATATATTGATAGGCTTAATCTTACAAGAAAAGAATTATATTACTTAGTTTGCTAGAAATATATATATATATATAATATATATATATCTTACTAGAAAAATATATGTATTAATAGGCTTTTTGTGACTAGAAAAATAAATATATTAATAGGCTTAGTCTTACTAGAAAAATGAATATATTAATATGCTTAATCTTACTAGCAAAATAAATATATTAATAGGCTTAGTCTTATTAGAAAAATAACCATGTTAATAGGCTTAATCTTATTGGCAAGTAAATATGTTAACAGGCTTATTCTTACTAGCAAAATATATGTATTAACAGACTTACTTTTACGTTTGTTCTGGCTCGCTCTTCTAGTGCTCCCAGTTACAGAATACTTTCTATCATCAGAGTTGAAAATGCTATTAAGAATACTAACTAATTATTACTGTACGTGCATGTTTAATTTTTGTTATATGTAAGGATAACTAGTAATTAAAAAATATATTAGGATAACGCTTTTCATATACATATACCTTCATTTAACTATTATTTATGGTGCGTTAGTGGTAACACTGAAAGCTAATAACGCTTAAATTGAGGGTTCAATCCCTGCAGTGCAGGCAGCCCACTGATAACAAACAAATAATTTCTAGTATATTCTGTAACGAAAACATGCTGGGTGATTATTAACACATAAATGTTTCTAGATATCATTGCTGGTATGCATTCAGTAATATCTTTTCGTCTTCGTGTCAGGATCAGTGGAGATATTAAAATATCACATTAAGTATTATTCAGGAAAGCGAATGTCTATATTGTACATTTGTTCCGCCGTGTTATTAGAATGATCGGTAAAGCAGCATTGCCTCAAGTGACTAGCCCTTTCCATAGGAAACTCAACTTTATGCTGTTCTTGCCAGTAATTTATCAGTATAGGAATGGACAGCCTGTTGTTTATTATGCATTCTTCTGTGATCTATAAATCTGTACTTTACGTACAGACAACATATATGGGAATGCCTATTATAAAAATATATATTTATTAACTATTTTCTTCTTAGTAAGAAACAAAAGTTTCATTTATACATAGAATGAACTTAACATGATTATATCTTAAGGATGTTTTGAATATTTCTTAAACATAAAGATATATAGTATATACAGTATATTACAACTTTAATTGCAGAATAAGCTTTTGTTAATGTTCATTTCTGGACGTACTGTCAATAAACGTTTCAGGTTCACATTTCATAGTAAGAGGATCATTTTTGAAAGGTCAAGTTTGCCCTCTGTGAAACATCATTAAGATGGTTATTTGTGTTAATTAAAACTGTTACTTTGTAAATGTATCGACTGTTAATTGAGCAAGTAAGTAAAATTATTTTCCTGACTAGCTAGAAATATAGAACATTTATCAAAATAAACATTTCAAGATGTACATTTCGAAATTAAATGATCTAAAATAAACATTGCAAGATGTACATTTCTAAATTAAATTATCTAAAATAAACATTGCAAGGTGTACATTTCGGAAGTAAATGATCTAAAATAAACATTGCAAGATGTACATTTCGAAAGTAAATGACCTAAAATAGACATTGCAAGGTGTACATTTCTAAATTAAATTATCTAAAATAAACATTGCAAGATGTACATTTCGGAAGTAAATGACTAAAATAACAAAACGAGTTAACGTTATATACCAGACCTATTACGTCTTATTTATAACACGACAACATTCCAATGTTGTATATCTCAGTCGTCTCATTTTATTTAGATTTATTAAGCTAGCGAGGGAAGCTTGTAAGCTAGCGAGATTTTATCATACAGAGTCGATATTATGCTCATACGCTTTGCTATGTCATCCAGTCGGAATAGTATAACTGGTCCGCGAGCTTTACTGTAGGCTATATAATTTAAAATTTAGTTTTACACACATTTGAATCCTATATATAACTTAATAATTACTTTTTGTTAAAGAATAAACCTCAACAAGTCCATTTAGAATAAAAGTCCATACATCAGTGGAAGTCTGTTTGCTTCGGATATTCATATAAAGCTACAGAAGAGTTTCCGAAACCACCGATAAAAGTACTGTTATTATTTTCTACTAATCATTCTCTTATATAAATGCCCATTAGATTAGAAAGTTATTATTTACTATGAAGTGACCTTAGTGAGTTAAACTGATAGCATCAATTTGAAATCAGGAACAGTTATCGTAGAAAGCCCTTGAGTAGCTTTGGGCGAATATCCGACAACAAACAAACAATTAACTAATAACCGTTATAACTACATGCCGTTTCGGCTTAAAGTGTTATAGCGAAACTGAATTCTTGAAACGTTTCCAGTTTTTAGCTGCGTAAATATACCTTGTGTAGCTTCTCGCGAAAATTCTAAAAGCAATAAAAAAAGCCAAAGAACGTGATATTGTCCCCTAGTGGTTAAAGTCGTAAATTCGTCTGGTACGGATCACTAGATCGTATGCTTTTAGTTACAAGGTTTAAACTAGTAATTTTGATACAAAAAAGAGCTTTTGTCTTAGATATTAGACCAATCTTCACATGGAAAATTTCAGCCTTTTTTCCCCCTTTTTGGGGATCGCTGGCTGTTGTTTAGTAACTTTCATAGACGGAATGGTAAAGTTGAACCTGATTAGCCACAGTGTCTGTGTATAAAATGTGAAATCGAAATATAATAACTAAACTCTCTGAACAATAATACAATCGTGTTACTCATCAATAAAGAGAACTTAATGCCTTTAAATTGAGTTTATGTGTAACATAAAAGATAAGGAGGCTGTAAAGTAAGACACTGGAAATTATAACTACATGTTTTTGGATTGAACGACATGCTTTTGTTCATTGGGTTATATTCAATACGCTTGTAATTACAGAAAAAAAGGAGCAGTTTAAAGCAGTGTATAAAATTAAAATGTTCTGACACTTTGTTCCTTTTGTTGTTGTTGTTTTTAGTGTTGACATAAAATCTTCTTCGATTCGCTGAATTGTATTTTATTTGAATACAAACAATCGAAGCTGTGCCTTGTGTGTTATCAGACCAATATGAAGCTTATAAAACTGACTAGTTCTGACAAAATGTCTTCTTCATAAAAGTATGGGTATGAAAATTAGCGTACGTCATCTTAAAAAACTCAGTTGAGGCTCTATCGAATGTTTTCTCAGTAAACATAGACGTCATTTTAAAAACTAAGCTGAGGCTCCATCGAATATTTTCTCAGTAAACATAGACATCATTTTAAAGAAACTCAGCTGAGGTTCCATCGAATATTTTCTCAGTAAACATAGACATCACTTTAAAGAAACTCAGCTGAGGTTCCATTGAATATTTTCTCAGTAAATACAGACATCATTTTAAAATATTCAGCTGAGGCTCCATCGAATATTTTCTCAGTAAACATAGACATCATTTTAAAGAAACTCAGCTGAGGTTCCATCGAATATTTTCTCAGTAAATACAGACATCATTTTAAAATATTCAGCTGAGGCTCCATCGAATATTTTCTCAGTAAACATAGACATCATTTTAAAATATTCAGCTGAGGCTCCATCGAATATTTTCTCAGTAAACATAGACATCATTTTAAAATATTCAGCTGAGGCACCATCGAATATTTTCTCAGTAAACATAGACATCATTTTAAAGAAACGCAGCTGAGGTTCCATCGAATATTTTCTCAGTGAACATAGGCGTCATTTTAAAAAATACAGCTAAAACATTCCAATCGGGCATTGTCTTACAGTGTGAGTTCTCTGTGAAACCAGTAGTCCAACTTTGGCATGTGGCGGAGATATTAGGTGTTAGTTAGTCTAGTAAATCTAAAGAGGTTATCGATTAGGCCCGCCTTATTTCATGGATCAATGTCAAGTGGTATAGAAACTTTTCTCATGCACTCAAATCTTTCGGTTGAATTTTGTAAAAAGCAAGTTCGTCAATATTTAGTATTCTGTAAAAATTCGATGGTAATATACTACGATTTTGTTACGCAAAGTTGCACAATGAGCTGTCTGCGTTGCTTCCGCAGCGAAAATCGAACTCCTATCGTTCAAGTTCACCGCTGAGCCACCAGGGGACTTATTCTTTTATTTTATACAAAAAATAGTACATTTGTTTTACAACATAACTATGGCTCAATAGCTATTCAACAATAATAAGTCCAGAAAATATGAGGACTTCGTCAGTCCTCAGTTTTTGAAACACAGTAACTATCGGGAACAATGTTTTTAAATCATGAGTAAAAGTAGACCACATTGAAAAATATTAAAATAATACAAATGCAGTACCAAAACTACGTACAGCCTATATATATATATATATATACCAACAACACCACAAGCAGTTAGATTGTGTTGGTTTCGTATTTCAGGATTCTTATTGATACTGTCTGGAAGTTTACATAAACAGTCATATATTTATATGTTCCTATTTATAGCTTCTTTATAAATCAGCATTAGTGGGATTCTGTACAAGCTAGTATACTGTAATTTGGAAATAAAGAAATTCCAGTAAAATAATCACGGAAATCTTACCAACTGAACTTACATTTTCTACTGTTTTCCTCTCTATTTACATACTGTGATATACACAACAATCCACTAGTTTTTGAACCGTACGAATAAGCAAACAACGAACATCCTACAAGTTCATTTATCCATTTTTATTCATAATAAATGCTTGTAGAGCCTGATGACTCCAAAATCGCTACTGAGGTACCTGAAAAGGCTTCTTGACGGTCATTAGACCGAGTAAAATACTCTGATGCCCAAATTTTGAAACAAGAAATCTGTATCATGAACAAACCTTTCAAGCTATTGGTTACTCTAAGCAGTTTATTAAACAGCCACTCCAAAAGAAAATTGTCACAGACGTCCTCGGGAAGAACATTCTTAACCATTTGTATCCAAACTAAGGTAAAATCTCAGGAGGATTTGCAAGAATTTCATAATCAAAGTTTCAAATGTGGAAAAAGTCTTCAAAATGGCCTGACAGAAGCAAAACATGTAATTTACATCTGCGGTAAAATTTTTCATTGAAAAAACAGGAAGAATAAATCATAGCCTAAAAGAACATGTTAATCCAACAAGGCTCCTGCACCCACAAGAATCAGCCATACTTCAACACTCTTACAACACAGAATGATAATTTAAATTAGACACTTACCAGACTTTATATACTGAAGAATACTGGAAAAATTAAAAAATAAGTAATCTCTCGAAATATATATCAATAACCAAACTTTATACAGACGTTTGACAAAAACAGAATTCAACAGCCCCCTCAGTGACCAACCAAAGTTCACTACAGCTGAAGCCCTCTTTCGGGGCCGCTCTATTATCTTACACTTTCTCCCTTTTTCACAAACTGCTGATCTGATGAAGCACTTAACATGGATCCCCAAACAGTTTTTCGAAATCCAGAAAAGCGGCAGTAAAAGTGCATAGAAAATTCGGTTTATACTAAACTGTTTTTCTTTCTGCTCCATATCCCGCGCCCTTCAGTGGCACAGCGGTATGTCTGCGGACTTACAACCGGGTTTCGATACCCGTGGAGGCAGAGCACAGATGGCCCATTGTGTAGCTTTGTGCTTAACTTCAAATAAACAAACAATCCATATCTCGCTTGGCAGGCCAAACGATCCAAAATATGTTTGGTGTCTGTATTTTGTACTGAATAAGATTTGCTTTTTTTTCACATTCATTTTTGTATATTGTAATTATAATTTTTGCCATAAACAGCACCTTATGCGACAAATGCACGAGCTAAATGGTTTGGTCAAAGACCCCTATACTTCATGTTTAACCGCCTCTAATTTTGTATGTACTGATCAAAGAGCGTACGTTCTTCATCGAAACAACGCTTTGCCCGGCCATTCTGAGCTGAATAACAGGATTAACTTTTACTTTTATGTTACAGATGAATGTATGGGGAGCGTTTAGCAGCTTCACGGCTCGAACCTGAGGCCCAGCGATTCGCAACCAAGCATGCTAGCTTCCTAAACCACACCCGACTCTATTTTATAATTAAATTAATTTAAAATTGTTTTCTTCTGAACTATAAACTTTTATTATGGGTGATTTAAATACGTACTTGTGTAACTTTGAAAATTATGGGAGATTTTAGCGTCAAAACACTGACATACGAGTTTCTGCCTTTAAACCACGTCCTTTTATTTACTTGTCTGGCCAAAAATTTGACAAAATAAGCAACTGATAACTGTGAATAAAATATAGATATAAAATTTAAAAATATTTACACAATCGTCACATCTTTGTACTTCCTTGATGTTGATAATAATGTAAATATTATTTTTCACTTTTACAGCAAAAAATATATTAGATATTAGAATATTTTTATTTGGTACAATGCATGCTACAAGTGATTATTTTTATTTCAATATCTTAGTATATCTGTAACTGATTTTTATTTTTTGTCTTAAAACTAACTTAAAATTAGTTTCCAAGTGAACATTACGATTTGATTACTTTAATAAACCGGAAATTGACTTTTGGTCTTCAACCTAAATTAAAATAAAGTCCAAAGTGTTGTTTGTAGTCAAGCAAAAAACTACGCAATAGGTTATCGGTTCAGCGCTCGCCACTGGTATCGAAACCCTGTTCTTAGCATTATAAGCCTTCATACTTACCGTTGAGCATCTTCAAGCTAACCACTTCCATTTGATTAATTTAATAAAGCTGAAACTGTTTCTTTTTCTTTCAGGCTAGCTTGTCATAAATAAACTATGTTCTAAATGACGAGTTCTAATAGATATAAATGAAGACTGAACTCACACAGTGATAGAGCACTTTGAAAATTAACGATTATGTTTGCATCGAGATAGTGCTTTCTTAAGGTTAATGTTAATCAGATTCTAGGAATTGAGAAGGGAAAACGTGTCCAATTACTGTCATGAGTAATATATCTATGAATAATGCAGGAACTGTAGCTAAAGAAGAGATTTGTTCGACAAGGAACAAGGATCCGAGTAACATCATACAAAAATATTTACTGGGAAAAATATTTTTCTCTTAAAGAAAAAATATGTATTTTTCTAAACAGATATGTTCTTTAATGTCGCTGCTTAAATATTTTGTAATCACTTAATAAACGCAATTAATCATCATCAGTTGAGTGAAGATTAACTGAATAAATGTCATTTACGTATGATGAAGAAAAGTTCACTTTCTGAAAACACCTACATTATTGGGTTTCTTTTTTCGTACTTAGTGAAGTGAGCTTCCCCGATTCAGAACCCCAGTTGAATTGAAAAACCATATCGGGTTTGGCTAATCTGATTATATACGTTTTGTTTTCGTTCTAAATTTAAGGCCTTCATCTTAATCTGAAAACGTCATTAAAAACAATTCAGTAACTTGTAAAACCAATTATGAACAATGAAATTACGATTTGTTTGTCAATATAGAATGGCCTACAGAGACATAAAAGTAAAGGAAAATATTGATCAAAGTATTTACTTGTTATTTTCGTTCAAATTAAAAAGAAAATTGCCTTCTGAGTTGACACCAAGCGATTGAAAGTGGAGTTGAATTATGATTCTAGCTTGTTAGAATAAATTCGTAGTTCATATATTTTAGTATTTGAGAAAGGCTTGCAAACAGACCTAAACTTCTATTATTGTTGTTAAAATTGACACGCGCACAAAGCTGTAAACACTAAACTGTTTAAGTTCGTTTTAGAAAAGCTATGATTGTTTGTTTTGTCTGTTTGTTTTTTGAATTTCGCGCAAAGCTACACGAGGGCTATCTGCGCTAGCCGCCCCTAATTTAGCAGTGTAAGACTAGAGGGAAAGCAGCTAGTTCTCACCACCCACCCTCAACTCTTGGGCTACTCTTTTACCAACGAATAGTGGGATTTAAGGCTGTATCATTTTGATTGTTAAAATAGAGTCTTCTGTTGTAACTAGAAAACTTCAACATATGTTTAAGGCTATGTCGTTATAACTGTTAAAATAAACACGCCGTTTAGGATCTTCATTTGTAACTAGAAAACTTCAATGTATGTTTAAAGCTATGTCATTATAATTGTTAACATTAACGCGCTGTTTAGAGTCTTCTGTTGTAACTAGAAAATATCAATTCATTTTTAATGCCATATCATTATAATTGCTAAAACATACACGCGGTTGACAATTAGGAACGGCTATGCGCAGATATTTCTTAGTATAGGTTTGCGCGAATAGTTTGAAACAGCCAATTGCATTACTGTAAACCATCTTTGTGGAGTCTGTTTGTTTTGAATTTCGCGAAAAGCTACACGAGGGTTATCTGCGCTAGCCGTCCCTAATTTAGCAGTGTAAGACT
>NW_013665920.1:249393-266103 GCF_000517525.1 Limulus polyphemus
TTCGAACCCGCAACCCTCAGACTGCGAGTCGAGTGACCTAACCACCTGGCCATGCCGGGCCCTTTTGTGGAGTCAACTGATGGATATATTCCTTAGAGAATTAATACTTCTTACATATAGCACCTTGCCTCGTTTTCACTACAGTTGCGTACTCGGACACCGAATACTTTAAAAACGTATACAATTGTATTGAACTAACAAAACATGTAAAATCAGTGAAACGTGCCAATTGAAGATTTTAGTGTATCTAATGTACCGAATGTTTTTCAGGAAAATTATGTTTTTGTAATATCTAAAATTTGGTAAAAACGTTCGAAACTAATTCTTATATCTATAAAATATGTAAGGGAAAAGCTATGGATTGGCGTTTAAGACATTTTATAAATCAAAATGTAAGTAACGAGGTTTGTAAGATCTCATATTTACAGTATTATTTTCGGCAACTTTCAAATAAAATATAAATTAAACAAACGTAACTTCTATTTCTAGCTTTTCACTACACTATGATAAATAACTTATGTTTTCATTAATTGAATTACGAATAACACTACTATCTATCGACAGATAAAGAGAAGATTATTAGAAGAAGAAAAATATATCCAAAAAGACAAAGTGCGTTGATTTATTCCTCGTTTCCGAATCCTTGAAACGACGTGCCTCAACATACCACTTCCTTTCATGTCTGAAATGAATCAGAACTCAAAAAATTCCTTTACTTCTACGCAATAAATGTATTTATCAGTATTCAAAACGCCCTCCCCCAGATGGCTCAGTGGTAAGTCTGAAGCTAATAATGCTAAAATCAGGTTTCGATACCCTTGGTGGGCAGAGCATAGATAGCCCATTGTGTAGCTTTGTGCTTAACAGCAAACAAACAATAAATCCGAAATTCAGAATTAAAGAACTGAAAACTAAAGTTTGAAGTAAATCAAAACTTTCATTTCTTCTTTACCTTTAACGTTGATAGTTGTTTTGTTTTTTAACTTTTCCGGCCTTCATTTGCTTATAACTGAAACATAAAATATTTCGCGAGAATACCTCTCTGTTGCTTTTGAGTTTTTGTGATAATTGACTCGTTTCAATAATTTTTACATCGGTACAAAACGTTTTTAGCAGCCTAATTTTTTTTTTCAAAATTCTATCAATAGTATATTCATAAAGCTACCATATGAATAAAACTAGGAATTTATCGTTTTAATTTTTCTAAAGGTCTGTCCGAACTGTAGGAGCCAGAAATGATAAAGGATTAAATATACTGCTCAAGATATTTTCAGAAAGTAAATGGCGATTCATGAAAATTGATATTTCATACAGTTGCAGTACACTGTAAAAAAACTTGATTTTAAAATAACACAACTGTGGAACACAAGCCCGGTGTGTGAAGGACTACCACATAACTTCAAGTTCAAAACAAAGGAATCACCGAGTTAACAAAACAGAACACAAATGTATTATTAACGCATAACCTTTACGTTAAATTTTATAAAATCTATACACACATAAAAATATGGTTTCACAATACCACAACGTATTTAAATAAACATAATTTTACACCGAACACCGCATGTCATTTGTGTTGGTGGAAGACGCATAAGCTTGTGCGTTTATGTCGCTACAAGAATATGTTGTGTAAAAGTTCACCCAAAACTGTGTTGGGAATACAATTTGTGTTGTTGTTAAATAATGCAATACTTGTGTTGATTTACGAAACAAAATATTTTGACAGTGTATGATACCTTCTTATTCAGAATTGGACAACCTCTACGCCCTCCAGTAGCTCAGCAGCAAGGGTTAAACATTGGGTTTCGATAGCCGCGATGGACAAAGCACAGATAGCATATTTGCGCTTAACAGCAATCAAATTAAACCTCTACTCTGTTTTGGGTTAAGAAAAGCAGTTGCAAGTTAATTTTAATTAAGTAACCACTTTCATAATATTAATTTTTATTGGCGAAAAGTTAAGTGATTTGCCCAAAATTATTTCTGTTTAGATATTTTCGGACTTTCAAGCTGGTATTGAAAGTGTTTATGCTTATATATATATACTAGTTGAAAATGCTCGTTAAGGAAATAAAAGCTGTATAAAAGATAACGTTAGATAATGTTCACCCTCTTCTTTCTTTTGTCATTAAATCCCTAATAACCTCATTGGATGCTAATAGCATACCCTGCTCTCTGGAAGGTATTAACTTATTTAACTGATTAAGTACTTGCGTTTTTAAATCCAAAGCCAAAAGTATAAAAACAAGTGGAAATGTGTTTTACTTTAGGGTGTTTTTTTATCCCCCATCTTGAGGAAAAATTCTAAAACATATAACCCAAGTACGTCGTCGGACAGTTTACAGTTACCATACCAAAAATTACGATAATCGAGTCAGCCAACTTTGGGTGATAGGTGCTAACACACATGCATAATTGATCATCTTTATAGAAAAATGATGCTTGATAATTTCTGTTCATTTTGATTTCACGAAAGCTTTATTAGTCGGGTTAAAGTTTTTCCTTCAGAATAATATTTCAGTCGTGATGTTCACAACATTTATAATAACGTATTCAGAAAACAAAATTAATTAATTGGTTAATATTGAAATTTAATCGATTTCGGTTTATTTCTCGATCCTTTTAATTGTCATTTAAGTTTAACCACGCGAAGGTGACGTTCTTAGCATTATAAAGCTAAAAGAAGCAGATAATGATCACAGTACTAATACTGACTTTATTATAAACATGCATCCTTCAAAGAATATATGTACAGTCATATCAATATAAATATTATAGTACTGTCTGTTGTATGTCTATGTAACTACTTCGCAGGGTGTGAATGAATCTTCACCAAAACTGCTGTGGAGGTTGGTTAGGTTTATGCTGGGGTACATACAAACTTTCAGTTTTCCATTTTGCGGTTTTTATAGACGTTTTTTACAATTTCGTATAAAGGAAACAACTTTTCATGTCCTAAGTTAACCTTTCATTAATCATGAATTCACATCCAGGGGACGGGTACTCCAACTAGTATAAAATAACTTAATTTTAACCTTCTTTAATAGCATTATATGTTTAGCAATAAAAGAAATTGTTACCGAATTACGTGCTTTCCAAAAGAGCAAAATAAAATACTATCCTGATTTTACTTGATTACAAGTCCAATTTCATGGACTTTAACTGCAGGTGTTTTAATTTTTTTATGTACAAATTTTATGTATGTACAAATAACATTGATACTTTCTTCGTCAGTTTCGGATGATAGATAAGGTTCTTCTCCATTCATATTAATAGGATTTATTGCATTTAGCAAAAGAATCAATTTGTCTTGGGATTTAGTTGAGCACAAAAAAGTCAGCCAAACTAAAAGCTACACTACGTCAACCTTTATCATTCATTCTTTTTTTGATAGAGCAAATGAAACTTTTGGTTTTTCAATTTAAACATCAAATACATGTTTCCGAACGCTTCGCATGCCTGTAGTTTCTAAATGAATACAATGTAAAATCTATTTCTCTAGTAGTCTCTGTGAATCGATCCTCCTATATATATGTTACTCTGTAGCAGATCCGGAGAAGCCTTTATTTGTTATATATATAATGATCAACAATATAGTAAAAAGATTACTGAAGATTTGCTTCGTATCTCCTGATTACTTAAGGGGTAATCAGTTCAGCTCAGCAGTATTCGACGTCTGAAAACGTATTCTCAACTAAAACTAATACACTTTTTTATGCCTTGGCCCCAATTATATTTTTTTTACATGAATGCTATTCCGCTTAAATGGGAAAATGAATGGATTTGGCAGACATGGGCATTTTAAGCACCTTACTGTTCAACATTCGTATAAGTAATTTTCACAAGGAAGAACATGCACTAATATTACAGTGATATATATATATATATAATATACAAAGTCTTGTTTTTGTATGTCTGTCCGGGTTTTCTTCCTTTCTACTGCCTTAATAATTATTTCCCAAACTGATCGTCTTGAAACTTTCGGGGGTTCTTCTTTGGTATAACTCAAGTATCCAGAATACCTAGAAGTACAAATTACATAATATACTGCAAATAGTTATCCAGGTATGAAAAATCTGACCAGTTCGAGTGAATATCTAGGACGTTTCATGATAGTATTCAGTAGACCCGCATGGAGAATGACGTACACGAACGGCCGTCCCATCGTCCCCTGCAGCCAACAAAATAAATAGTGAGTGTGGCGTGGGAACGTATGCCAGTAAATATAAAAACAGACAAAGTACACTTTCAAAGATCACGATGTAAGTTACCACAATACTCAGTCCTCGATTGGAAAGCTCTTGGTGACTCAGCTAAGCCTAAACCTTAGTGGTTCAGCTAAGCCTAAAAGCCTATAATGTTAAAAATCTAGTTTTGATAACCACGATGGGCAAAGTTTTATGCTAAATGACACACAAATTACTCGATTGGAAAAACTGAAAATAGTTTTTGCATATACGAAAAACTACATTTCTCGTAAATTACGTTGAAAATCAGCTTGAGAAACATTATTGTTATATATATATATATATATATATATAGCTTTATTCATGTTTTAACTTTGAACAAAAAAAAATACGCTTAACCAATTTATTTGTTTCTTTTTAGTTAAGCACAAAGCTACACTTTGAACAATAAAAAATACGCTAGAACAATTTATAATTTGTTTGATTTTAGTTAGGCACAAAGTTACGAAATATATGCTTTACTACCACGGGTATCAAAACCCGGTCTTTAGCGCCATAAGCCTTCAAACTTACCGCTGTGCCACTAAGGGGGGGGGGGCATTCTCATATAAAACTTTTCATGAATTTTCGATTCGAAATCTTGTTCAGAGAAACGCAATAAAAATCCGAGATATTGTTTTGGTGTTGATTAGAAGTCTTCACCAAACAATGCTACTTTTGCCCAGGACCATTCCTGATTTGCACCATTTTAAGAATGGTATTCAACTCTAGGACTCTCTTCGCTCTTAGTAGAAACAACGATAAATATTCAATTATTTTATATGATTAGTTATCAGTTAATCTAACTCTGTCAATAATTCAACGATCTAAAATAATGAAAGTGTTTACTATGAGGTGAACAAATTATCTTATTCTTATTATTCCCTCCGCTTCATAGTTTTATTGACTGTCTTTTATTGGGTTTAACGTTTTCTGCGACACTGCTTTCTGATCGTTTTATCTTTAACAAGAACCCAATCGTGATTGCATCCACAACGTTTGAATTTCATGCAACCATTACACCTTGCACTTGCAACTGAATCTAGGGTAAACATGACTTTTAGACTTTCTTGTATATTGACTCTTTAGCACTTACAGCTGAAACTAGGGTAAACATGACTTTTAAACATTATTCCATTGTATATTGTCTATATTTGTCTTGCAATCAAGTCTAGGATATACATGACTTTCAGGCACTCTTCCAGTGTATATTGGCTATTTAAACACTTAAAACTGATCTTTTATAGGTAGATTACTTTGAAAAAATGCAATGAACTTTTGCCGAAATCCTCACAGAAACGGAGGAAGGCCTAATTTTCAATTGACAATTCCTCTGCAAGAAGTGAACCGACAAGCACAAAACTTGTATTGTTCGAAAACTTTAATTATTGTTGAAAGGAAATTAGACTGCTTTTTTCTTGTTTCCTGGATATTGTGATGATTAAAATACTAATTTCTGTACGATCAATTCCTAGTTTTAAATGTATCAATTTTTTTCAAGATTTCCTTGAGTTTTAAACTGTGGCTTCGCTTTTATTTTGAGGCTGAGGGGGAGCTCTTACTAAACAAGTCCAAACATACTATTCGAAATGCACATGTAGGTGTGCGTGTGGAAGTCATTTTTACCTTTTTTTTTAACGAGATACTGATAATTTTACATATAGTATGTGCATAGCCTATCACTAAGTAAACAGATACTCCAACATCTACATGACGTAATATGTAAATAGCCGCAAACGAAAAAATCCCGGGAATAAATTAACCTTACTTTTAAGAGATCGCATAGTTGGACGATTTGAGGACGTGTAAAATCAAAGATAAATCGCTAAGTTTCTTACAAGACACCGCTGCACGGCTCGGATAACCCAAACCAACATAACGGGCTCTTCGTAGTGCGAGAAATGTGGAGAATGACCAACGACTGACAGTCGTTACTGCTGTAGAACAGATGAATGTGTGTCCCAGTGTCATTAGAAATTATCTTTATAACGTGATTCGCACTACAGTGGCAATGTAGCTAGACGGAAGTCACTCCTCACTTCAAGAAATATCGTACAACAACAGCAGTGGGCATCACAGATGTATCACACTCGCCTACATTTTGGGATACTGTAATTTTTCCCATATGCTACAATTACTACTTGTATAATTCACGATCACAGCTGGTGGCATGCAAAGCGACTGGCACTTCTGCTCAATTCATCACAGTTCTGAGCAAGACCTTTTACCTGTCTACGACAATATCCAGTTTACTAGACAAGGTAGTGTTTTCATGCAAAATGGGGCTCCTGCTCATTTAGCCCGAGTCACAAAACGATGACTATGAAGGTTGAGGCCTCACCACTCTACCGTGGCCAGAACTGTCGCTGGATATGAACACTATCAAGAATGTGTGTGTTCCATCCTTGACCTTTCCTTATGAACAAAAAAAAGAGCGAGACATAAAGATCCATATTCAAGCCCTACGCCAAGAATGGAGGAAAATCCTTTAGGCTCAGTTTTAAGATCTGTTAAATACGACGTGTAACCATGTTTCTGTCTAGAATATTTCAAAGGATAGCTTCACCAAATACTAAATATAATCTTTTGTCATTTGTGTCATGTTTGTTTACTTAATAAAACGGTATTATTTCTGGAATAGGTTTCTATGTATTCATTGGTTACCCTAATGTGGAAATAATTGGATTCACACATGATCTTACTATATTTTTGTAGTTTTCTCGTTCTTGTGCCACCAAGTGTTTCTCTGTTTATTTTCCTGGTTATTTTAATTACTGATCGCTGATTAAAATAACGTTATTTCAAAAACTTAAATCAATTTAATCATTCAGAACCTGAGGGTATATTGGTAAATAATTTTAGATCTCTATTCTGCCACGATTTTGTTTTCATCTTGTTAGATCTTAATCTTTTTTGTTTCAAAATCAGTGTTATTAAAGAAGCCTAGTCGTTCTACTGCGCCCACAGTGGCACAGCGGAATGTCTGCGGACTTACAACGCTAGAAACCGGCTTTCGATACCCGTGGTGGGCAGAGCACAGATAGCCCATTGTGTAGCTTTGTGATTAACTTCAAACAAACAAACAAATAGTTCATCTGCAGTATACTGTAACGTGAGTGGTGATGTTTTACTGCCTTGAACAATCTTTTGTAAATACCTCACATGTTAGTGTCGATACTATTGAAATACATGGGAGAGCTAATAAAACCTATCCCGAAATAATAATCTTTATGTTGAAACAATAATAATTTTAGGGAACTATAATACTTTCTACCAATATATTAAGTAACTGTCAATTAATATAACCTCTATATCCAGTTATTAAGTAATAGTCAATACATATCTCCTCAAGCAGCCAGTGCTGTAAGCTTGACATCATAACAGTTCCAAACATCAGCATCATCATATCTGTTAATCAGCACTTCAACATCAACAGCATCCTCTTGATAGCTGTAGTGGTAACTGCTTGTTTTAGTCTGAAACTGGTTGTGTATTTATATAGCAATACGCAGTCTCCAGGAATAGTATACTAGAGTGTTACAGATGTGTCCCTAGTCAACGTTTCACCGCAGTTTACAGATGATCAACATTACTGAGACGTCTTCTACATCGTTTTCTGGTGAAATATATATTACCAAGAGGCCTATACAGTGAACATTAGATGATAATACTATAGTATTATATATATATGTGTTTGTGCAAGTTTGGTACAAACTTCTGCCGGACATAACGTTTGTTAAAGTAAAAAACTATTTATGTGACTCAAGCAAAATAAGAACTGTTAAGAAAAGATCTACACAAAGGCTGGGAAATATCATTCATTGTTACTTGCGAATCACCATAGAGACTCTATTTCGTTTCTTAAGAAAGCCATAAGGATAAGGACGGAAATAATACTTCCTGTTGATAGATGACTATACAATAAAATCTAAAACATAAATCAGTGTTAACGAAATTCGTTTACTGTCAGAAGACAATCTAAGTTTGAACGGAATCATGGTATGAATCATTTAAGATAATTTCTTATCGTAAGAAAGTAATGGAGTGGCCACTGTAAGGTCATCCTTTCGTGGAATAACGTTTGCATACACGTAGTTAGCGGATCAAGGAATAAACAACGAAACATCATATTTTGAGTTCAGCAGATAAAGAAGCAAAGCGAGAAGATAAACTCTTGTCAAAATACATCTATATGTCATGGTTTGTCTCCTTTTCCAACTATGCAGGATCAGTTTCTGTTCTAACGAAGTAAAAGAATCGACAAGAGAGATATCTTGTTTGCAAAAAAATCTAAGTATTCTAAGTTGACCGCAGTTTGTTCTATGCATTTTATCTCAGTGAGAATCTAGGCACATGATTTGGTAGATAATTCCTTATTTGAAAAAGGGCAAAACGTGGGGTCTAGTTCTTTGAATGGTAACTTCTTGTATGAAAAGGGTCAGAACGTGAGATATGTTTCCTTAAAAGATAATTCCTGTTTATAAAGGGTCAAAATGTGGAGTTTATTTCTCTGAAACGTATCTCTATGTTTAAACTCCTACTATTCGGTCAAACAAGAGTAGACTAAAAATTGGCTTCCCTCGTTTGATTTTGTCTTGCTTTCCTCCGTCTAGCCTATCAGTTCAAAATTAGGGATAGCTATGCGCAGATAACCTTTTTTTTTTGTAGCTTTGCGCAAAAATTATACAACAATTAAACAATTTCTAATCTAAGTAATTTAAATGCATCTTATTGATTTTACACATGTAATATTAATAACATCCAGGTACTATGAGCTGTTAAAACCATTCAGTTTATGAAAAAAATATCTAATTAACTCTTTGGGTACTATTTTCAGTAAAAAAATTCCTTGGAAAATAGCAAGTTAATGGTTATAATAGACTAGTGGTAGTTGGAAGTTGTGTCTTTTATTAAGCCGGAGGAGATTCAGTTTATATCTGTAAATATTCCCTGTTATATATTAAACTCTTGTTTCTTTTGACCTTATTTTTTAAAAACTTCGCAGTATTCTTATTGCTTTTGAAACCGTACTTTCCAGTTTGTCCTCTTATGTTATAACTTTTTCTCGTGAAGTTCTTGAAAGAAGACCAAAGTATCTGAAATTAAAAAGAAAAAACATTCAGTTTTTTTAAACATATAAAGATGAAACCAAAACGAGGAATGAAACAAGTACAGGATGATTACTAAAATTAACTCGTAATGATATTATTATATTATTAAAATTCCTTGTTTTTTAGGAACAAACTTTCATCATTGAGAATCATAAATACTGTTCAGGGAAGATCTAACCCAAATCCTCTCCTTTAAGAAAAGCAATTCACTTGGTCGTTAATATCGTCAAACTTGAGGAAGTTAGTGGAAATCGAGCAATATCGAACATTTGCAGAATCCTTGTCAGAAGTATCTTTCTAAACAAATACTGACCAATATCGAATACGTACAGGATCCTTGTCAGGAGTATCTTTCTAAACAAACACTGGCCAATATTGAACACTTGCAGAATTCTTATCAGGAGTATATTTCTAAACAAACACTGGCCAATATTGAACACGTACAGGATCGTTATCAGAAGTATATTTCTAAACAAACACTTGCCAATATCGAACCCGTACAGGATCGTTATCAGAAGTATCTTTCTAAACAAACACTTGCCAATATCGAACACGTACAGGATCGTTATCAGAAGTATCTTTCTAAACAAACACTTGCCAATATCGAACCCGTACAGGATCGTTATCAGAAGTATCTTTCTAAACAAACACTGGCCAATATCGAACCCGTACAGGATTGTTATCGGAAGTATCTTTCTAAACAAACACTTGCCAATATCGAACCCGTACAGGATCGTTATCAGAAGTATCTTTATAAACAAACAATTGCCAATATCGAACCCGTACAGGATCGTTATCAGAAGTATCTTTCTAAATAAACAATTGCCAATATCGAACCCGTACAGGATCGTTATCAGAAGTATCTTTCTAAATAAACACTTGTAGAATTCTTATCAGACTTATAAATGTTCCTAAATGATTAGAAAGTGTTTGTTCCAAGTATCTGTTGTTACTAGGGATGCATTCCTAACAAAAACTCTATAATTTAGCGTTGCTATAACATATTTCAACACATTTGTAATTTCTCCTTAGCGCCGAACATTCTCAATTCGTCCTTTTTTGACAAATTACTCATTATGCCCAATTTGATGTATCACCAAACCTGTAACAAGGATTAAGGATCTGTTAATTTGTTTCGGATATTTGCACAAAGCGACACTAGGATTGTTTGCGTTAGCTGTACATAATTTGGAACTAATTGACTAAAAGGAAGGCATATAGCCAATAGTATCCACTGCCAACTCTTGAGCTATTCTGATCAAATTGCAGGATTTGCCCGTCACTCTTATAACTCATCCACGGCTCCAAGGTGCGGAGCGCGGTTTTGCAGCAACGAGACGTGGACCCTCTTATCCACAGGACAAGTCAAGCTTATTGAGGTAGTGTCATAATGTTTTATATTTTTACATTATTTGAGGAAGCTCTATTTTGGATGGAATTTAAAACCGTGGTTTTGATTGTTTGTTTGTAGTTAATCACAAAGCTACACAATGAGTTATCTAGTGCTCCGCCCACCACGGATATCGAAACCCGGTTTCTAGCAGTGTAAGTCCGCAGACATACCGCTGTGCCACTGGGAGGTGGGGGGCAGTGGTGTTGAACGTGCAAATAAAATGGTTAAATAGATAGAAACTACTTATGATTTGGAAATAAAAAAATTCTCAGCCAGTATTTCTCAAGTTGTGTAAAACTCTTTTCTGTGGTCTTTTTTTTTTTTTTGCCGATAATTGCATGGTATAAAATTCATTGACAAGTTCTTAATTATAATAAGATAACTAGCTTATCAAATTATACCTTTCCACGCATCTTATTTCTATATAACAAATGTCATTAATACAAGTGTACAGACTAACCTCTTTTGAAGATTTTCAACACTTCATATGTTTTGTTCACAAAAGATATAAAGAAATTCTTTGAATCTTGAGTCGTCCAATCAAAGCGCTCTTGATTGAGTCTGAAAACTTCTGTAGGCGAAGAATGGTCGCTACAACGAACCATTTGCTATTGTATTAGCTATGGAACGTTGATTAACTCTGGAAAGAAACGAAATCTTTTATTCTTTATCATATTTATATCTTTAGAAACTTAGGACATTTCTTTCACTTGAGTGTTCTTACCGGGTTAGAGTTTGTTGAATTTTTAACTAATTCTATTATGGAGGTAAGCATGGAGGTTGTTTTTACACTAACAAAGATTTTTCTAGATTTTCTTCTTTTTTTTGTCACAGTGGAATGAGAAAGTTTTCAATTAAACGCATTTCGAAGTTCACTATTCGACTGTAATAATAAAAACGCCCCCTAGTGACTCAGCGGTCAAGCTAAACACATAAAACTAAAAATCGGGTTTCGATCCCCGTTGTGGTCACAGCACAGACAGTCCATTATGTATCTTTGCGCCTAGCAACAAACTAACAAAAATCATAAAAACCTAGCACATACTTTGATACCGAAACATCTATTCCAGTCTTCTGACAACCACAGGAAAAATAGTCTTCTCGGCTAGCCACTTTCATGAATCTCTTTATTAGACCACGTCTTAGTTGCATTCCAAAACAATAAGAACATTCAACATTTATAGTGATTATGACACATTATTTCATCATCTAGGGACCATCCCTGTTGGTGATATTTTAGGCGTCATTATTCCATTAGTTTAAATATCAGTCAAGTATGTGTATGTACAAAATATTACTTTTTGCATCTAAAAATAGAAAAAAAAAGTTTGCTCCAAAATGATATGAAAAATATGATTAAACATTTGAATTAAACGAGTTTGTGATTTGGTATTTTGTTTTCTATATCCTCTTTGTATATATTTTTACCAAATCACTGCATCCTATAGAATTGTTTTCTCCTCTTTAATGTTTTATTCCTTAAATGTTTATTCTTGGTCATTTATCACACATTAGTTATTCATTCCGTCCTCTCATTCCTAAGGTATTTTTTTCAGTCTGTATTTTGTTTTTGTTTCCAAATGACGACATCCAAAAGAAAGCTTCTCATCATCTGATGAATTATACTTTCCTCCTAAGTCATCCTCCCTAACTGTTTGTCATTTACTGTTTCTTGGCTATCGAATTTGTCTTCATTTAAATGAACACCTGCAGTTCTTCCCAGCACCATATCCCGAAGGAAGTTGTATCACGTCATATACTCTTCATATTTTCAAGCACATACACTTTATCCCAACGCATTATTTTAGGACACGTGGTCTGTTTCGATCTGACCTTTCATCACATAAGTAAAAAGATTTCGTCATTTTATCTCCTTTACTACATCTTCAATCATCCAAATAATTGCATTTCATACAAACAATCTATCATGAAATATGCTTCTTTCCTGCTTAATCCTCCATTACACAGACATCTCTATTTCTTCCAAACAAACTACCCTGTGTTATGCCTTTTTTTTTTTGCTTAATCCCCCATTACATAGTCACCTGTATTTCATCCAAACAACATACACAGGGTTACGTTTTATCCTCCATTACACAGACACCCGCATTTAAATTAAACAACCTGCACAGGGTTATGTTTTCCTTCTTTATCCTCCATTACACAGACACCCGCATTTAAATTAAACAACCTGCACAGGGTTATGTTTTCCTTCTTTATCCTCCATTACACAGACACCCGCATTTAAGTCAAACAACCTGCACAGGGTTATGTTTTCCTTCTTTATCCTCCATTACACAGACACCCGCATTTCATCCAAACAACCTACACAGGATTATGTTTTCCTTCTTTATCCGCCATTACTCAAATACCCGCATTTCATTCAAACAACCTATACAGGGTTATGTTTTCCTTCTTCATCCTCCATTACACAGACACCTGCATTTCATCTAGACAACTAACTCTGAGTTATGCTTAATCCACCATTATACAGACAACCACCTCGTTTAAATAACCTATTCTAAATTGCTGTTTTTTTTTACTTCATCTTCCAATACACGAATGCCTTTATTTCAATTAAGAGCATAATTCACGATATTATCTCGCCCTACTTTATGTTCAATGACATAAACCTCTAACATTCGTTGAGGAACTATCGTAAACTGTGATCTTTTATTTCTAATTCATTTATAATTACACGAACACTTTCAACTGTTTAAGCACACTATATTTAATATGTTCTCCATCTAACAATCAACCACAAAACATCTACTTTGCAGTCAATCACGATACCTTAACTTATGATTTCTCCTTCCTTCACAAAACCACGTGTATTCACCCCAGTATCGTGTTTTGTAATGTACTGTTTCTATACTCTGTTGTCAATTACATAAACATACTTTTTTTACATGCTGTATCCATAGCTATTCTCCCTTTCTCTAATTCTTCATTCAATACATAGCATCTCTAATTTATATATTTCCTTATCTGAAAAAAAGTATATGGCATCTTATTTTATACTTCATCTATCGTTACATGACATCTGGACTTCAGCAGTTTACTATTTTCTAAGATATATTTCTCTCTCTTCATTTTTGCTTCATCATCATTTCACATTCACTCTTAAACATATTCCAAGAAATATTCCTCCCTCTAACTTTACCTTACCTTTCCTTTCACATTCACTCTCAAATATATATTCCAAGAAATATCCTCCCTCTATTTTTATCTTACCTTCAATTTCATACTCACTCTCTAATATATATTCCAAGAAATATCCCTCCCTCTATTTTTATCTTACCTTCAATTTCACATTCATTCTATAATATATTCCAAATAATATTCCATCCTCTATTTTATCTTACCTTCCATTTCACATTCCCTCTCTAATATATATTCCAAGAAATATTCCTCTTTCTATTTACCTTATTGTTCATTTCACATTCACTATTTAATAGATTCCAATAAATATTCCACCCTCTATTTTTATCTTACCTTCCATTTCACATTCCCTCTCTATTATATATTCCAAGAAATATTCCTCTTTCTATTTACCTTATTTTTCATTACACATTCACTATTTGATAGATTCCAATAAATATTCCACCCTATATTTTATCTTATCAAGAAATACACATTATCTCGCTTATATCTCATTATATAAGCAACTGCAGTATCTTCATGATCTTAAGAAACATTGCTTTTATTTCAAAATTCCGTACTTATCAAACCTTTTAGTAGGCCATTAAGTATGGTTATAAATATATTAGAAAGATGAAACCCTAAAAGTTCACCTGATATACCGAAACCGGTTTTTATATTAAGATATTTCACCCGAGAGGTTTAGTTTTGCAGTTTAATACATATATTATCGTATGTACTTCTACTCAAATGGTTCTACCCACTCAGTCCACCAATTCCATAATGTGTGTAGCTTGGTTATCTTAGTTAATTTAAATACCAGTTCGTTGAAATCAATGAATAGTCCTTCATATCCATGACTTTTTTTTTGATAAACGAATATATATTTATAATAAAAGAGTTATAAGAACTATTAGGTACTTGGAGGTGCTTCAACGCAGTCATGAACTTTAATCGTCGCAATAAAAGCATATCTTATAACTGATGAACTAGAGAAATATACAACAATGAGATGTAAGCATGTCTTCTCGAAATTTTATTTGAAATACAAACTCAAAAACAGGACAATATTCCATTTCAACAGTGTACAAAATATTTTACAATTTTAGTTTTACGAAACTTCCAAAGTAGTTATAGTACTCGCGGTTCGACAGGCTAATAGGAAGGTTGGTGAAAGTGGTTACAATTCAATATTTACTACTAAGAGTTATTGTAAATTGTTAACCCTAAATCATTATTTACGCTGTGAATAAAGATTGAAAGGTCACCTTAAAATGACAGTACCCATAATACCAATACAATATGCACGTTATTCAACCATTTTCCATATGTTGACATATTAAATAACCCATATTTTCAGCCAAGTATTTATTTATTGTATTCAAAAAGATTGAATTATGTAGAAGCTGCTGAGATCCTCAATTCTCTCCGGCTTTACGCTTTCCTGATAAAGATGTTTTGAATATTCTGTTCAACCGTAAGCACTTTCTATGCCTGCACGTGTCAGTTGCAATTAGAAGTGGTTGTATTTTTCCTTAAAGGTCAGTCAACTGGATCTACTTATAACTGCAAGTATCTAATTTAATGCAATATTACTCTGCACCACTTCTTTGTGCTTTTTATTGTCATTGTTAAAATACTGTTCTGTGCCTTCCGTTAATACATTTTCATTAGTAGTTAACAATAAGTTAACTGTTGTTTTATAACAATATTTCCTGCGTAAGAAAAAATTTGCACTTAGTGAAATGAGGGGTTATTCTTGACCTTCTAACATGAATTGTAATATTATTTGTGCACGTTTTTTCGTAGTTTTTTTTTATTATTATTCAAGGCAGGTGTTTAATTTTAAATGAAAAGAAACTTTCTTCGACTGGGGTCTTCAGGGAAAGTGTTACCCACCCCCCTTGCCCCCGCTCGTGAAGATTACGTTTAATTAAAGTGGGCTTTTAATAACTGTATTAGGATATTAGTCTTGAGTTAATTTTTTCTCTGAGAACTGGTGAAGACAGAGATGGCGAAATGAAAGCTGACATCCCGGATTTCGACAAAGATTGACGGCCTATAATCAGGGTCACAGGTTGGCGGGGATCAATAAATCCAATGCCGTGGAACTTGTTGTAGGTGAAACATAAGTATCCAGAGAAAACTCACTTTCACGGGACAGGCACCGAATAGTCTACCTGTCATGTGCCCAAGCTGTAAGACAGAAACATGGGATTAGTTATAAAAAATAACCTTAAACGAAGCTCATGGTGTGTGCATATTCTATGTTTGGCTGCGGTACATATTGTATCGGGGATATTGTTTTGTGTGGTGTACATGTAATGGTGTGAAAAGCAGAGGTTAATGTGTTTCTCGTCTCCACATTTTTTGTAATAGTTTTTAGCCAAGGTTTTTTGTCTTTAAGTGATGGTAATTTGCTTACTTTGTGTAAATAGCTAACTGGGGTTTAACTTGGAAGCCTTAGGGCTAATATTAATACTCTGTTCTGTTGGTATTGTAGTTTCTTAAGTGTGTTGTCTGACATATTTTTAGTAACTTGACAGCCGTATTCAATAATGGGTCGAATATACACTTTGTAGATTTTTAAGATAGTGTTAACTTTAGAACCTTTATTTTTGCCAGCTACAAGTCTGAGGTAGTTAATATGTTTGCTGCTGATTTCGTGTGTTTTCTTCATATTTTCTGCCCATGTGAGTCTTATGTCGAATGTAACACCAAGAAATTTGACTTTAGAACTATAATTTGATTTCTTCATTACCTAATTTTAGTTTTACTTTTTAGTAGTTTTTAAAATGTTTATTTAAGCTTCTTTCTAGTATTATACCTAGAGTTTTAA
>NW_013665920.1:266124-273404 GCF_000517525.1 Limulus polyphemus
TATATATATATATATATGGGTTTGGGAAAGGTGTGTATTAAAACATGATGTGAAGGAGTGGCGAGAGAACTGATCCCTGAGAGACTTCTGCTGTTGATATTTATTGTTGTTGACAATGTATTATTTATTCTAATAACTGCAGTGCGGTTAGTTAAAAAGTTTGATATCCATCTAATTTTAACACTATTGATGTTCATTGAATGAAGCCCATATCTAATGGCACTGTGGCACACACTGTCACAAGCTTTCCGGACATAAAAAAAAAACTCTTACAGTGGCTTGATTATTGTTGACTGATTTAAAACCAGATTCCATGAGCCATGTTAAATGATCTATAGTCTATCTGTTTTTGGGAGAAGAGTTTTGTATGTTTGGAGGAAAACTGTTTTATTCACAAAAGTACAAGAGTCTTTTCGCTATAATTCTTTCAACAAGTTTACCCTTGTACATATTGACCAACCACTAATGACTAGATAAGTTTGATCCAAGCAAGTATATGACATGAGGGATACATATTGTGCAATATTTATATGAGGATACAGTGGTATATACATAATGGGTGTATTAACCATTGAAACACTAGATAGGGTGGTTTTATTTCTAAATCAAATAAACGCATATCGTTTGAAATTATATTGGAGTTGAACTTGTAATTAAACGTGCAATTCCCCTCCCGATAACTTGGCTTATAGTGTTCAAATTCGAAGCTCGATTCCTGCGGTGAGCAACGCAATTACTCGAGTGTGATTTTTATTTTAAATTATATCTACAAAGTTCAAAAGAATTGCCAGCAAGTTTCTTTCTGTGCAGTTAACACAACATTTTGGTTTGTTACAAAAAAAAATGTCCTTCATAAGTTTCTTAATTGAATACATTGTAGAGAGGAAGACAGTCAGTAAACAAAGTGTTTGTTCAAACTTGTTTCTTTGGATGACATGAAGTATATTAGTAACTCAACGTAAACAAAATTATACTTAACTACCTTTGCACAAACATAAACGTCGACACACGGTGAGGAGAGTGTGAAGAGGCTAAAAAGAATGTGAAAGAAAATTAGAAATACCATCAGGGAGTCGTTATGTGGCCTGAAGCTATGAATATGGTTTATGTTTAAGGGCGAGTAACAAATAAAATTAATGTGTTCTCTGACACGTTTTAAAGGTATAACATCACTTTTAACATTCATGTTCATGACCAGTATAAATGTCGCAGTGATACTACATACAGATACGCCTGTAAAGTATCCTGATGTAACGTCAGTAGACTTTGGTTAAGTTTGTTCACAAATCTGAGCTTTGAGCGTGTTCTCTCAGGACGTTCTTGAAAAGTCAGCAAAAATAAGTAAAAACTTCTGCGATTTGCCTCTCTGTGTGTAAACCAGGATTATTACACTGAGATGTAATTTGAATGAATAAAGAGGATATATTATTAGACCGTTAATATTTTCTCATTGTTACCATAAATAAATGTTTCCATATGAGAATCTTCTTTTGACTAACAGAGTCGTTTAGCGATCAGGGAATAAAATCCACTACGAATTCAGCCTGTTTGAAGATTTTAACTAGGACATTTGCTCTCCTGATGATTCTTCAATAAGGCTGAAGGATTATAACGCTAAACATTTCGTGATTCAATCCCCATAGCGAACACAGTACAGCTAGCCCATTAGATAGCTTTGTGTAGAAACAAATAAACCCTCCATTTTACTTTGAAAGAGTTGGTAACAACTGTACAATCTTCACATTCCCTTAAAGATTTTCGTAAATTCACAGGTTTTATTCAGTGTATACAGTTGAGCATTGAATGCGCTATTTATAATCAGAGAAATCTGTCATGATTCATGCATAGAAGAATGGTTTCTTGAACTTCAAATTTCTGCTTTTTTTTTATATTCCGTGAATGTAATGTTTCGTAAAAACTAACCTCTTACTATCATCATGTGCCTTCTCTTTCTCAAGAACTTGAATAATTAAATTTTCAACAAACCGAAAATATCTAGCTCTGTCTTGGCCAAATCAGCCCGAGTTTCAACTTTTAAGGATCATGATTTTCTTTTCTTTTCTCCTTTTACAACTGCTGCTTTTTTTTCTTTCTGTTACCATTTTGTATCCAATCCTCATTCTTCCCCTCTCTCTCCGACTTCCATACGATATTTGCCTTCTCTTTTGTTCGGAAATGACTAGGGTACCTGGACGGAAATGCGTGAGTGTCGAGAAACGATCTTGTTGGAAGATGATATGCTTCACCAAAATCTTGTGCATGAAACCGGAAGAAGGCGTGAGAGTTTTTTGTACGTTATCATCGATTAGGATTACATCAACGGAATAATTACCAAGTCACAATAAATGCATGACATAAGAAAAGCCTTAAAGCAATGTACTGGCTAACATGTAGAAGTAATGAAATAATATTTTTTCACACAATTTATGTCACTCGTCAGAGGCTTTTTTTTTTCAACTATTAACATTTTTTTTTGTTTAGAATTTACAATTTTCACATTTATCAACATCTTGATAAAATTTGAAAAATATCAACAACCTTTATGGATATTGTAAATATCACTATTCTTCAAGATACATAGGCAAAAAAAAAACAAAATGAAATAACTGAATGTTGTGTTGTAAAATCTACCATAAGATTATTTTGTTTTTAATTAAGCACAAAGCTACATAAGGGCTATCTGTGCTCTGCCCACCACGGGTATCGAAACCCGGTTTCTAGCATTGTAAGTCAGCAGACATACCGCTGTGCCACTGGAGGGCGCCATAAGACTAAGACAATTTGACACTGATGTATAACTCTAGTATTGTATGTGTCAATCCTCGTCTGTTTGTCTTCTTCAAAACTAAGCATTAATTCTTTATCAGCCTTAAAACAAATGTAGGTGATATTTCCACAAAGGTAAGACAGGAGCAAGTCAATGCTGTTTTCTGATTTTAGGTTTTGCTTTTCTTTAAGATTAACGTTTTGCTCTCATCAGCCATATAAAGCCTACAAAAAATAGCTAAGCTAGAATCAAAAGATCAGCCATATAAAGCCTACAAAAAATAGCTTAGTTAGAATCAAAAGATCAGCCATATAAAGATGTAATTTCTCCAAAAGAGAGACAAGTTAGAATATAAGAGCCAACAACTAGCATATGGATTCGTGATGGGGAAACCGGAATCTAATAATGAAGATGATTGATAAAATGCAAAACATTTTATTTACAAGGATCCAACGTTTTGGAATACACTCATTCTACCTTCAGCGAAATCTGAAAAATCGTGTTACAAAGATGATTATTAACTAAAACTATAACATCATAATCACTAGTTTAATTAGTTGTTACGAGAAGTGGTAAACGGAAGGATAAAACAAGAAACAAAGGATTTTAGATGTATTGTACAACAGTTGAATTTTAAGTGTGTGAACTTCGAATAATTTTAGATTCAAAGAGCTTTATGGGTCGTTAAGAGTGGGGCGATCTTTAACTATGAGTAAACTTTCTTCTATGTGGAGAAATCATTATATGAAATATTGTGACTTGTGGTTTCAGAATGTGAACGAATGGATGAGTGGCTGTGTTTAAGTAGGAGACGGTCGGTTCTGTTAGATATTCCTAAATGTCCCCAGACTCTAGTTTTTAAGTGACATTTTGTTTTGCCAATATACGTGACCTTACAGTCACTACACGTATATTTATACACGAGCCAAGAACGTAGAAGTTTAGGTACTTGATCTTAGTGAAATAAGTTTTTAATGCAGAGGCTAGGTCTGTATATTAGTCTGAGCTGCATTTGAGGGGAAAACATATTACAGAGGAGAGTTGTTTTTAATTTGTAGGGGTTGCGAACCCATAAAAGAAAGGGAGATAATGAGGGGGAATTTGTGGACGGTGTGCACATTAGCTGGTGGTCGGAACTTGTTTAGGAAATTGCGTGTATTATTCGTTAGAAAATCAACCTGATAGTCATTATTTAATATATGTTTGTGTAGAAGGGTGATTTGTTTGTGTAAAATAGAATAATTCGAACACAAATTAAAAATTCTGTTTAACAATGGCATGACCAAATTACGTTAGAAGAAATTGGGGATAAAACTATTAAAATTGGTGTAGAGGCCAGTAAAAGTTATTTTATTATAAACAGGGGTAGACAAGTGTTTACCTTCTTTGGTAGTCCTAACGTCTAGGAAAGGTAAAGAATCATTTTCCCCGAGTTGGGATGTGAACTTGTTATTGGAGTTTTGGGAATTAAGGTAAGGAAGGAACAGCAAGAAAATGTCATCGATATATATGTGTTGTAAAGGACAGTCTTGAATTCACGTGGGACGTTTTCTAACCATGATAACAAAAAATAAACTATTGGCTATCGCTGGACCCAGAGGTGATCCCATGCAATTCCATTTATCTGGTCATAAATGATGTCATTAAATTAAAACCATTTCCTGATTTCAGATTTCGCTGAAGATGGAATGAGTGTATTTCGAAACGTTCGAACCTTGTAAATATAATGTTTTGTGTTTTATCAACCGTTTTCATCTTTATTACTACAGATCCAATCATATAAGTATATGATACCGACAAAACAATAGCTGAATTATAATCAGAGAATCAGCCATATAAAGATGTAATACTTAAAAAAAAATTTAAATTAGAATCAGCCATATAAAGATCTAATACCTACAAAAAATAACTAGGTTAGAATCAAAGAATCAGCAATATTAACATGTAATTCCTCCAAAAAAAGAGACAAGTTAGAATCAAAGGATCAGCCGTAAAAAGAGCGAAGTTACATAAATTCCCAGGCCTGTCAACATGTATTCTACGATAAGAGCCAAGTTATATCAAGATGTATAACTATGTAACATATAACGTTAAATGTCTAAATTAAACTAGATACAATTTGGGCAAACTTGGACCCTCCTTTTTTATTCATGTTGCAAAGAAAAACCTAGATATCACTAACTTTTTTTTCGAATTAAAATTTTCCACAACACACACAGCTTGATTTTAGTCATAATGTGTTTATTATTTTTGTACATAAAATTTGTTTTTAGCAAATCGTGGACTGAAAGATAACTTATTTTGCTTCATACCTAATTATAATAATATAAATATATATTTTTTTGTTTTAATGAAGTTTGAATAAATTAAATGTTTTGTTGAATAGATAGTTCTATCTTTTCCACAATACTGTTACTGATCTTAGAAACTTTTCAGGGTGTTAAAGCAAGATTAAAAACGATTTTAGCAGTATGTTAATAACTGCATATACTAGAGTGTTGAAACCGGTCGCATTCCCTAGTTCAAATTAATATGTACAAGGTGACGTTGTCATATTATGTGCTTCTTTGTTTACTATATGTTTGGCTTTCTCATCAAAAGAAAAAAAAATGACAACAATATTACTATTTTTGACTGCTTATTTCTTTTAATCTATTACAGATATCTACTTGATTTTTTGTATGCGATGTTAGAGTTTTAGATGTGCTCAGAAACATAATGGCATTACGCCATTTAGAATAGCTGTGATAATACCTGAGATTTTCGATGACAACATAGCCATATGTGCAGATTAATTCAGTAAGTAACTAGTATGAAGATTCCATTATAGGCGGTGCAATTTGATGAACAAGTTATAAATAGATTCACAAATAGCATAAAAGACGTGGTATTTAGTATATGAACTCAATGTCATATGAGCTAAACGGCTAGGTCAGAAAACTCAAGGTTCGACATTAATAGCCATTCTTAACTTAGACTTGCTGACTAGAGGGAAGACGACCAATCGGCAGCACCCGTCGTCTATACGGCTACTCTTAAATAAATAGTGGGATGGATTGTCACTGTCATAACGCTCCCACAGATGAAGGTGTGGTGTGTGTTCAACCACATATCGGGCCTGACCTCCTGACCCAGAGTTGAAGGTGTGGAGTGTGTCCAACCACATATCGAGCTTGACCTACAGACCTTCTGACCCACAGCTGAAGGTGTGGAGTGTGTTCAATCACATATCGGGTCTGACCTTCTGACCCACAGATGAAAGTGTGGAGTGTGTTGAACCACATATAGGGTATGATCCATGAACCCTCTGACCCACAATGAAGGTGTGAAGTGTGTTCAACCGAGTATCGGGCCTGAACTATGGACCTTCTGGCCCACAGCTCACCACGTTAAACACCACACCATTTCAGGTTTAAAGAATAAAATTAGTAAGAGTGAAGTGGATATATTACACATTAAACTAACTGTATGCGTTTTCGACACTCCAATTCATTTTATGATGTAAATTCATATTTTCTTTTATTTCAAATTGGGTTTATTACATATATTAGTGCCCCCGGTAGGTCATGGGTAAGTCTGAGGGCTTATATCGATAAACATCGAGCTTCGATACTCGCGGTAGACACAGTACATATAGCACATTCTGAAAACGTATAACAAACATATATTAGATGATGTGTTGTGGCTATATGGTTATTTTTAGATACATTTTACTAAGATCTTTTAGTGCGTAATAATTCTAATCAATCATCTTTTGTGTGAAGCAAGCTTTAACTCTAAGATATGTATATATATATAAGTCTGGAATATCACAATATCTGGAACTAATGACCAGTAGCAGGAGCAGCCTTCCTTCGTGTCTTTAACAGCTTGTAAGTTCGCATCAACAACGTCAACAAAAATAGATTTGCTGGGAAATAAAGAAGAAAATCGTGGATTTATTGAGCGTTATCTTATGCTTAACATATACACGAACAGCGATATGTGTTAGTACTGCAGTTATTTATCAGTATTCTTACTAATGGCATTGATTTTCATAGCGGTAATTGTTTACACTGTCGAAGATTGTGGTAGTAAACATTAATGTATACAATGATACCGTTGCTAAGAGTTGGTAAGCAAAAATTGGTCAATAACAAGAAGTAGAGTAGGATCAACTCGAGAAAAAATGTTATATAACAAAAAATACGGTAAAATCAATCTACATGTAACAGTAATAAAACCAGAATATGGTGAGATTAAACTATGACAGATGTAGCAGTAGGAGTAGAGTAAAATCAATCCAGAGACAAATATAGCAAGAAGTCCAGTGAAACCGAACTAGAGACAGATATAGCAAGGAGTAGAGTAAAATCAATCCAGAGACAAATATAGCAAGAAGTCCAGTGAGACCGAACTAGAGACAGACATAGCAAGGACTACAGTACAATCAATCCACAGACAAATATAGCAAGAAGTCCAGTGAAACCAAGCTAGGGACAGACATAGCAAGGACTACAGTACAATCAATCCA
>NW_013665920.1:273819-282086 GCF_000517525.1 Limulus polyphemus
AGACATAGCAAGGACTACAGTACAATCAATCCACAGACAAATATAGCAAGAAGTCCAGTGAAACCAAGCTAGGGACAGACATAGCAAGGACTACAGTACAATCAATCCACAGACAAATATAGCTGGAAGTCCAGTGAAATCAAACTAGGGGCAAACATAATATAGCAAGAAGTTAAACGTAACCAATCTATAGATGGATACGGTAGAACAGGAGAAAACCCAGAAACAGATATTATGTAATAAGAAGTTTGGTGAATTTGATTAATAGAGATGATGTGAAACTGACCTAAATGGCTTGATTTCCGTTTACATGATTTGAGTGTACTCCGAAAGTGTTTTTCTTGTCTTCATCGTTGGTTTTAAGGTTTTCTTTGTTAGTACTAACATTTTGTTGCGGAATGTAAATCTCAATTGATCTTATGTTATTCCAACAGTAAACACTAGAGTAAAAATACACGTAATTGCTTGTATTCCGATAACAACAAAAAAAATAATAATTTCTTCCAGGTGGCGCAAATATTTACTTTTGTAAGGAACTTTTTATAAAAATATGTCCTAACTAAAAAGTATTTCAAGCCAATTTTGTTATTTTTATTACAAATTTATGGGCCTCCTCTACTATAATTTTAGAGTCCCTACTGACAATAATAATTTACTTTACTGAAAGCACAGCCTCAATTCAACTTTTTGATATTGTTATTCTTGGTATTAAAACATCTGACCACAAAAATCATATTATTTGATCAAATCATTCATTTTACCTTAATATTTCTACCAAAATACATACATCATGACTCAAACAATATTCTGATTTATGCCCGTAATAAAAGCTAACATTTATACTGATAATCATTTGATAGCTTTATCAGCGTTGATTCATACATAATATAATACAGACAAGCTTGACTACTGGGGCTGAAAGTTAAAATCACTTGCGTTGCTATCACGAAAGATCATTTGCTTTAATTCCGCATTTTCATCTTGTGTTTTCATAACAATTAAATGATTTATTAAACTCATAATTATTGAAGCATTTTCATTTTCCGAATCAAAACTAGCGTTTACTTTGATATCCAAACTTCGTGTTTGTGATTAAGAATAAATATGAAAAAAAACGAAATAGTACCATCTATCAATCTATATATATAGAGAGAGAGAGAAAAAAAAACAATAATTTCAACCACTTTCTTTCACTCTTCGAACTTATATTTTATTTCTTGAATTTTTTATCGGTTTTTTAACATCTCTGATTTATTGAACTTTTGTTCAGTTTTTCCGTTTCGTTGTATATTTTTATCACCCTGATCCAGTTTCACTCTATCCCATACACAGTTATACACATTTCGAGTTCTGATCCAGTTTCACTCTATCCCATACACAGTTATACACATTTCGAGTTCTGATCCAGTTTCACTCTATCCCATACACAATTATACACATTTCGAGTTCTGATTCAGTTTCACTCTATCCCATACACAGTTATACACATTTCGAGTTCTGATTCAGTTTCACTCTATCCCATACACAGTTATACACATTTCGAGTTCTGATTCAGTTTCACTCTATCCCATACACAGTTATACACATTTCGAGTTCTGATTCAGTTTCACTCTATCCCATACACAGTTATACACATTTCGAGTTCTGATTCAGTTTCACTCTATCCCATACACAGTTATACACATTTCGAGTTCTGATTCAGTTTCACTCTATCCCATATACAGTCACACATTTCGAGTTGCATGTTTATCTTATTAATACAAATAATACAAGAGATGAATTTCAGTAACTTCTTAAAGCTTAACTACTCGTTCCCTATATCTAGAGTTGGGCGTAGCCTAGTGATTATCATGTTCAGCCGTGGATTCAAAATTCCGTACTCTGAGTTTCTGCTATCGTTAAAACAAATTGCACCCGGCACATTGGGGCCATGGATGCGTTATAAGTGTAACGGTAAAATCCCACTATTCGATATATAGTAGCCCAAGAGTTAGATATGGGTGCTGCTGACTAGTTCCCTTCCCTCTATAAATTCAAATTGTGGATGGCAAGCGCAGATAGTCCTTGTGTTGTTTGTGAATATATCCGAAACAAACAAACCCTATATCTAAAGAAGAAGAATAAAGTATCTAAATTTTAATGTTGACTCTTATTAATCTTCAAAAAGTCTCGGTGTTTCTTTTTAAACTTTTATAGTGAATAAGTTTGAGTAATTTATATGCATAAGAGAAATTTCTGTCTTTTAGTTGTAACCTAAAGTATTTAAATCAATACATCTCTCTTGAAGTAAATAACACTCTGTGGAATTTCGAGGAACAACTCTGAACAAGCAACTTACCTAAAAGATATACTGTGTCTGATAATTATTATTACATTTTCTTATAAAGGGAAGGAAAAGTTACAAGGTTTAAAAAAAAAACACCGACAAAATTAAAAAACAAAACATTATTGACATTTATGAAAGGTGTAAGTTTTTATTTAACATTTAACAGCGTTATTGAATTGTGATAATACCGTGATCGGAAGATATTTTGAAAAACAACAACAAATTTTTCATACATTATAGTTTATATAGTTACTATTAGGTGGGCAAGAAATTAATGTCGCGTTTTGGAACACTTTCATTAACCCCCACCCCACCCCCCATAAAACGTATATAACGTATAATAGATAAACGAATCGCCTAATCGTCACATTAGTGTAACCTATATAATGTGTAAAGTTTAGTATACTCTAATCCCTTACAGTGATGGCACACGACGAGACACACAATCGGCATGTAATGCTGTTTGAATACAAGAAGGGAAACAATGCCTCTGTAGCCACAGATACTATCAAAGAAGTTTATGGAAATGTTTTGAACGTTCGCAAGTGTCAACGATGGTCCAGAAAATTTCGTGCCTTAAAAACTGTAATGGCAAAGGCCGACATGTTGGAATTGATATTGTAGCTCTGAAGACACTTGTAGGGTCTAACCCAAAGCAACACACTCGTGAAATGGCCCTGAAATTGCATGTCTCTCATGAACCAATACATAAACATCTAATGAATATGGGAAACTCCATAAAGAAGGTGTTTGATGATCATCGTTTCCAACGTGTGAACGTTGCTTCATCTCTTCTGCCGAGTAATGCGCGTGAACCATTTTTGGACAGAATTGTTATCGGTGATTAAAAATGGATTATTTATACGAATATTAAACATCAAAAACAATGGCTCAGTCCTAGACAAAACCACTTCCGCCCCCAAAACCAGGACTCCATTCGCAGAAAGTGATGCTTTGCATTTGGTGGGACATCAAAGAAGTAATTCATTTCGAACTCCTCAATCCACAGCGAACTGTCAATGCAGAGATCTATAGTCAACAACTGGAATGTTTAAATCAAGTCCTTCATCAGAAACGCCCTTCACTTGTCAATCGGAAAGGTGTTCTTCTTCTCCACAAAAATGAACATCAACATGTGGCACGTTTGACGTAACACAATATTATGAGTTGGGTTGGGAAGTTCTCCCCCACCCACCATATTCTCCAGATATGGCACTATCAGATTACCATCTTTTTACAGTATCATTTTAATGGGAAAACGTATGCAAATGTGGACGGTGTTAAAGGGGATATGGACATGTTTTTTGCCTCAAAGCCAAGTGATTTCTTTAATCAGGGCATTAACAACCTGATTGTAAGATGGAAGAGCATCATCGATAAGAATGGAGACTCTTTCACTTAATAAATGTTTTGTTTTGGTATATATGTTGTTCGGGTTTTTTCAGCTAAGAAAAAGCGACATTGATTTCTTGACGACCTAATAACTATATATATTCAGTTCACGAACCCTGAAATGAAATGTCTCGCTAAGTTATCTCATCACTTGCTAGTTTTCTTCTCAGCTTAGACTTCTAAATGTCTTAAATTTAATAATAAAAGTAATTTCGATTATTAGCTAAAGATTTGCCAAAAATAATTCAAACATACTGACAAGAGCTGCTACTTGGCAACCCTTTGGGATCATTCATTTTGATGAAAGAAGTCATCCAAACATATCTCTAGAAGCTAATAATTGGTAGCCCTTAAAGACTGGTTAAATGGATGATGACATCCCAGCATATCAATAAGAACAGATGCTTGGCAATTCTTTGAACACTAGTTATTTGAATAAAAATATCGAAACATGCCTCTAAAGGCTACAGGTTGATAGTCAGTGAAAATCATTTATTTGGATTCTAATTGGTAACCCGCAGAGACTCTTATCTGGCTGAAGATGTCCAACATACCTCTTAGAAGACCACTTATTGAGACGAATTTCAGTTTCAAATTGGTTCAGTGCGAGGGTGCTAAGTGTAATTAAGTAATTTTGAAATGTTTCAGAAGTTGTTATTTTTTCAGACTAAGTGACTAAGTGTTAAATGTATACATACATAAAGGAAAAACTTCAGGTTTGTAAATCACATAATTATCACAGTTAGAGGATTACAGATAGAAACGCCTCAAAGAGGATGTTGTATTATAAAAATGAATGTACACATTTCTTAGTTCGATATTCATCTGTATTGGTGGTATAAAGTAATCCGGATAAAACTCACTATGGAGTTGCTTATGAAAATATGTTTGCAGGTCATCAATAGTTACAAAGTACAAAGTTGACATTCAGTGAAAATAAAAACTAATAGGAGGAATCAACTTAAACTAAAAATACAGTACAGAACTTTGGACTACAATTTCTCATTAAAATAAGGTTTTGCCATCTACATGCGACTATTCACCAAACTAAAGTAGTAAATTAAGCTGTCGGACCTGTTAGGGCATGAAAACTATCAACAATATTTCCGGTAAACACATATTTCCGTATAAAAACACCAATGACAATACTTGTACAACAAACAACACAATTTATCTCATACGTTGTAAGAAGTTTTAACCATCAGTATGTCAGACAAATCCAAAGAAAACGTTTCAACAACAATAAATCGTCATCATCACATAAAAAGACGTTCTCTTGCTCAGCCTTTCAACTAGTCTGGCCTTTCTGTCAATGAAAAACAATAAATCTTAAACAGATAGAATGAGGTGAAAGTAACTTATTGGATCATCGTTTTAAATACTATTTATCCAAGTGACTTTAACCTACATTCCAGAATCGGTGATCTTCGAATTTTATTTTCTGTCACTAAAATAGTAATAAAGTTTCTATACAAATTACATCAAATCACTTCCTATTTCTATCCACCTGAGGTATTTCTGTATTTATTTCTTTGTTACTGTTTAAAATGTTTTTATCTTTAGATCTCTTCTTTATCTCAGACACTTTGTAGTCGATTAGATTTTTTAGATTTTGCTTGTTTGTCTGTCTGTTTGCTGTTAAGCACAAAGCTACGCGATGGTTATCTGTGCTGTAGCTACAACGGGTATCTAAACCTGGTTTTTAGCATTAAATGCCCTCAGCCTTACCGCTGAGCCATTGGGCTGCTCCAGATTTCTTATGAAATTTCTGGCCGGGCATAGCCAGATGGATAAAGTGCTCAACTCACAATCTGAGGGTCGTGTGTTCGAATCTCCGTCCCACTAGCCGTGGGGGCGTTATAAAGTGACGGTTAATCCGTTATTCGTTGGTAAAAGAGTAGCCTAAGAGTTGGCGGTTGGTGGTGATGACTAGCTGCCTTCCCTTTAGTCTTACACTGCTAAATTAGGGACGGCTAGCGCAGATAGTCCTCGTGTAGCTTTGCGCGAAATCCGTAACAAACAAACAAACCATTCCCGGTCTTCTATAGTCAGATGACCATAGTTACGTACCTTTGCCCACCATTACATATTTTATTAGAAGAAACTTCTATGAAAGACAACAAAATGAGTCTTATACTGCATATCTAAATAAGCTTTCCACAGACTCTACGTTGTAAGTGGACTTCGGTTTTCAAAGACACAAAAGTCCATTGGATATGCATAGGGAGCCTGGGCAGATACGTTATCAAATAGAACTGTTGTAATTCTAATTTTTCTCACATTTTCTGATGAAAACAATCGTTGATTTCGAAAAGTGGCTAGACGTTTGTGAGCTTTTGACTTGTGAGCATTTATCCACTTCAGTTTCATCATAATGGATTTTATGTGTCGGAGGGTTCTTCTTCGTAGCCATATCCTTCACTTTGCGGAAGAGGGTGTTTTTCCAAATTGTGTTGGGGTATAGTTTTGGAATCCGTTGTTGTTCTAAACGCTTTGTTGTACGATATTTTCTCATTTCAAAAAAGAAAACTGAAAGCTCTTTGAAATCTTTTGTCCTTTGGTTTTACGTCATTAATCAATCTCACTTTACGAACATCCTTTCTCGAAAAGGTCTGTCACGTATTCTTTCAGTCATAAGCATTTTCGTGACGGCAATGCGGCGTTAAAAGGTCTGAGATTCGCAGTGAGCGAAATATGTGGACGTTAATCATATTATCTGAATTACTGGGTTTCACATCTAATGAAATACTCCATTTCATCAGCTTATGCATAATATTTTTATAAATCGCTATTAATCCTCCGTATTACGCAAGTATTTTGGTTTTACCCTTTTTGTAGTTTTCTTGATCGCTTATTTTCAAGTTTACCTATTAATATTAGGTTTAACTTTATAAAGCTGGGCAAACAAAGTTAATTCGTCGAACTGGAAGTGTAAGTTATTCATGCGAGATAAATCTGGTAAAGTTTTAAAAATAGAATCTTCATTCATCCATGTTTTTTTACGCATTACTCGGGTTATCTTAACGGATGTTGGGCTTTATGTGATACGAAACACGTATAAATCGATCTGTTTGAAATAATTTCGTGAAAACTCGCAGTGCCAATAATTAACGAGTGGGTTCCAATTTAATAAAAAGATCGCTTTAATTACAAGATGCCGCCTTTCTCCCCTTCCTCAAGCTGCTGTTAGTTTTGTTGTGCAAGCTTAGAAAATGTCAGTCTATATCGATGTGTTTCCTCTTGTTTGATAATATTAAAGAAGTGAAGTGTAGGTTCGGTGTTATGGAGAAACATTGATCGAGAAACCTGCTTACTCGGTGTGGCAACCTTTCTCTATAAGCTGCACAAAACTACGCAAACATTGCGAAAGTATTGATTTTCTCTTTCAATTACTTGTATATCGGTAATGTTTTCTAACACGTTTCCTAAAAACGAGAAACAAAATATATGAAAAAAATGAGAATGAAGAATACATATGTTGTTTTGTCCAGTTTAAAAGTTCCCTTTGCACAGACTGCTTTAGTTAAAGTTGCATGTTGAAACGAAATATATGAGTTAGTGGTTTAAGTATTTATTTTACGTTCTTGCTGTTTATAAGGTAGACAAAAAATCTTCTCGATCGGATTGGAAATAAAACTAAAAGTGTATGAAAGTATTATTTAATGACCAGCAGGGCAAATATACACCAGAACACGTAAGATAAAGAATTTCAACAAGACAACTCACCTATTCAGAGTTAATAGGTGAAGTAAACCATTTAATACCAAGAACGTTTAGCTAACATATCTGATAATAACAGTTTGTCTCCATAAATAACATTATATCAAAAACAAAACCTACATGAACCCATCCACGATCTTATAGATTTTGTATAACAAGTATTACACATCTTGCAGTTATGCATGAATTACATCTACATTACATTTGTGCGTAAGTTTCAAGCTTTTCTATGTTCTAGTTAAATATGATTTACAATGACATACTGCAAACCGTAAGTACCTCGAGATGATTTGATAATTTGAAATGGTTTCGAAAACAGCACATTTGAAAGCGAGTAAACTGTCTTGGGATGAAAATATGTGTATTGTTTATAAGATATAAGATAAATTCGAAACAATATTTGTTTACTGTATAATGTAAACCTATATACTGCTAAAACTCTGTGATTGTTTGTTTGTTTGTGTGTGTGCTTGTCTGTAATTAAATACAGCAAAAACGGCGCACAATAGCACCATATTTGTAATGAAATGAGAATAGAAACAGAATAAAAGTTTCATTAAAATCGGGCCACGGGTTACCGAGTTAGCACCGTTTTTCGGGTCACTTTTCGTACATTCCATTATTATAAAACTTCGTTTTCCACCTGATGAATCACTTTAAAATATATCTTCTATACAACAATATATGCACAACAGAAATTAAATGATGAGATGAAAATGTGTTATAAGGGCGCATAGAAAGAACAACAATAAAATGGACCTACAATATTATTGACTATTTGCAAAAAGTAACTATGGAGACGAAGTAATAAAATAAAAATCCAGTCGAG